>NC_048408.1:3559458-3616826 GCF_013103735.1 Etheostoma cragini
ATTGCATTATATCTCATTATTCAAAAATTGAAAGTGAATCTACATTTTCTGTAAATTGTAAAAATAAAGATTGCAGTTTAACTAACTTACTGTGTTGGGGTGTAGGCTGATCTGCCACTGGTGCAGTTATAGGTGTGGTCAGGTTTAGGCACAAAACTACTTGGTGAAGTGTGGGGAAAGATATTGGGCGTAGCTGAAAGAAAAGCAACTTTACACTGACCTCCTTCCTTAGTGGCTTTTTGGCACATAACCCCTGTCACACTCCTTCTGCCTTTGTCACTGAATGCAGCCTGTTCTCATGAACAATACGCTCAAAGAGTTAAGCATACAGATCTTTGGGAGCGGGGTTCACTTCCTGGAAATGTGTGAAATGTGTTCCTAGGTGGTGTTTTATCCAAACCAAGAGCTTTCCCCTAATCTTGACTAGTCGTTTTAGTGCCTCATCTTTCGTCCCCACATAATGCTCCCTTTTTCTTGCCTAAGTACTGCTGATCAGACAAGCTCTCACAAAGCTCTGTAGGGATTAAACAGCTAGCAACTGTCGTAGGCGCCATAGAGCTCTGTAGCCAATGTCACGTGACCAGCCAGCGGCCTCGTTTTAGTTTGACATCACGTGTTTTAGTGTCCATAACTTTTGGTACAATCTCCTACAAACCCTTTCATGAGAATGCGGTGCTGACTGACAAGCGTCCTTTTTAGGTTGATCCCTACCAATCAAATCCAAACTGCAGACAGAAGATTTTGAGTGAAAACGTTTTAAGTTATTCATACACTATCTATATTATCCATGCATGGCAAACGGGGATGTGTAACAATAGGATATACTCTTATCTCTTTCTCTACAATCTAAATACATTTTTGATGCTTTTTATAAGTCACACTTTCACGAACATTAACTTGGAGAGGTAATTTACCCGTTGGGCCATAACGAAGATGACGGATCCTAAATCAGAGGTCAGTCTGACCGGCGGTGAGATGGTACTCTTCCTAACGCTAAATTTGGTTTATCAAAGACGCTTGCAAAAGAAAACAGCCCAGCAGACATGTCTGATAAGTCAGACCTTTAAAAATTACAGTTATGCTGAAAACAACAACATTTATTTCCCTGTGTTAACATACTTTGTTGGAGGATAATATGTTAGTTTCTGTGTATGTGGTCCCTATTTAATCTAATCTAATGTCAGTAGGCCTTCAAAAACATGTTAGCACAGTACCACACTCTGGTCATGTTGAGACCAACACAGAGAATGTAGATAGTCACCCTGGGTGATAGGGTCAAGAAAACATACCAGCTATGTTGGGAGTTAATACAAAAAATCCCATGACCCATTTTTTGGTCCTGACCCATCATTAAAGGCCTACAGCAAAGAGGACGATGAGAACAGGATAGAATTGCCTTGAATATTTGAGTGGAGTAGAGGGCTATCCTCTGTGTGATATATTAAATCCCAAGCCAAGCCATTTGACGGTTGCAGTATTTGAAGAATCACAGGAGGGGGCCGCTTGAAAATCCCCTACTGTGGCGGCTCTTTAAACATTCTCAGCTTGGGACAGAAATGGAATAAATTTTGCTTCTCCCATGGACTCAAGCTCATTAGGACGCTCTCTTGTTATGGTAGGACCCACCAAAAACAGGGACCATGACCCACTTTTTAGGTCTCCACTTATAATATGAAGAAATATTTCACTTTTGCAAAAAGCCCGATTACAGTATTGTACACAATACAGAGTGCCTCTGTTGGTCGTAAAGGTTTCAACTTTCACTTAAAAGTATGCTTTCGGTACTGCTGCAGTCAATTTTTATTTCTTCTTGATCAACCCTTTCAAACAAACATGCAAGGATTAGTTTAAAGATGTTCACAGATGCAAAACTGTAAATATTACATTATTGCAACTAATCAATAATAATTTCTGTTAGATGCATAATTTTCAAATTATGGATAAACAGCTCATGCTGGTAGTGTCTGTATCCTGTCCTCTGTATCTCTTATATTTCATTATTATTTCCATGTAGAGTATTTGCACACTTTTAATGTTTTTGTTACGTCAAGTTTATCTATATAGCACGTTTAAAACAACCAAAGTTGACCAAAATAGGTCTACTGTACAAATTGAAGTGCACAGCACAACAGTTAGGGTCAAAGCAAATAAAGGAGTCATAAAATAACACAAATAAAAATAAAATAGCATGAAAAGCATAACAATACATTACAAAAATGTATGTTAAAATACTAAAAACCTCCAAGATATGTCTTTAGATGTGTTAAACTATCAATGGAGGGGGAACATCTGTGACAAAGTGGGAGATTATTCCAAAGCTTTGGAGCTGCTACATTAAAGGCACGATCTCCCTTACCCACTAACCTTGATCGAGGAACAGTTCAAAACAACTGATTCGAGGATCTACAAGAAGTGGAATTGGACTACTAGGGGCTGAGGAGTTCTGAAATGTACTTTGGAGCCTGACAATGAATGGCTTTAAAAACAAAAAATGTTAAAATCAATCCTGTATTTGTACATTGGCCAGGTCTTTCTTGGACAGTAAAATACATTTTTGATTTCAATGGGACTTCCCGGTAAAATATCATATATAACGAGTTTGTGTTAATTGTTGTTCTTTACTCAAAGCACTGTGGTGACTTTCTCTTAAGGTCCCCTTAAAGGTGCAATGTGTAATACTGACAGTTAGCTGGTTTGAAATAGTTACTACAGTCCAAATTCTAAATACTGGATAGTGTCATCTCCCCTGCCCCCTCCTGCTCAAAGATCACGGAGGTTGCTAGGCTGAGACGGCAGCAACCACAACAATGTTGCTAAACGCTTGTCTCACAGAGCCAGGTGTTACTCCGTCTCTGCTGATTGGGAATGATTGAGATTTCTCTTGCACAGCTGCCAGAAGACTTACAACTTTCAGACACGTTGCTCACATCACATCTACGTCGGAAAGCTCAGTTGGAGGCTGCACAGTAACGGTCAGCACTCAACGCAAAGGTGCTTTTAATATCCTTCACTGGTCTCCGTCCAGAGCAACGGGATCTGTTGGTCAATTTTAACTGTCTATGTACATTACTCCTCAGCGCTGCGGAGTAGCTAACGTTAGATGCTACGTTGACAGTCATTAAAGCCTGTGCTCACGCAGAGCTCTGTATCCAAATGACAACCACCCTATCTTTGCTTAAAATTACTGCAACAACCGCTAAACCATCATGACATCACCATCTCCTCTCCCCTTTCATGTCTTCATCTGTTCTGTGGAGTTGAAGGCTTAAAATGCCCCAAACCAAATTTTCTGAAAATAAACACTGTCAAGTCCCTGTCCTCTCTATCTGACTGACAGACACACTTTCTTGGCTTACAATTTCAGCAGCAAACGAAAAACAGCGCAAGCTCACAGGCCTTTCTTCCTGATTTACAGCCACCCTTTCTTGGCTCAAAATTACTCATCGTTCATCGGCTACGGGCGCTGAACCAGCTGAACGTTGTAAACAGAAATTCAATTGCTGTCTCCATCTTTCAAATACATCCCCAATAGTTAGCAAGGGTTTGTCATGTCTCTGGTCACGCAACCATTACAGACAAAGAACTAATAGAGATGGATGCTAAAAGGGCAGAAAGAGAAAGAGTGCCGTAGAGAATCATGACAGAACATCGAGAGACAGGTGGTGCCCATCTGTTTTTTTTTGTGCAATTTCTAAATGCAAACTGAATCACCATGTTTCCTAGTCCTTCATGTCCAATCCAATGTTTCAATAACAATGTACAAGGCTACTACTAGGCAGATAGCTGCTCCGACTGTAGTGTGCTTCTCTGTTTACTTTTTGGCGCAGTACTACTAACAGGAGAAAAGTAAAAATCCGCCGCTGCTGAGAAAATAGTCCCTCCAAATGTAACGCGATCACTGAGATGCAAGCGTAGCTTTATTTCTAACATTATTCTATCAACAGACATTTACCTCGATAGTCTGGCGTCATAGTATATTTGCCTTTGGTGTACTGTTGGGTGCGTAAGACTGTTTTTCATGGTGGGCTAGCAGATACTGTTGACTTGCACTAGTCTAGCAACAACGAACTCTGCAACTGGAAAGACTGGATGAAAAGTGTTGAAAACTGTCTCCACTGATATAAAAAAAGCACTGGCTAAGGTATGTTCTAAATTCTGAACCACCCCTTTAAACATCCTTATATCTCACACAACCTCTGTCTCTTGCAGAACACAAAGCTGACCTGTATTAAAAGCGATATCTTGCTCCATCTCTGCCTCTTGTAAATCTTTTTCACTCAAGCTTTAACCATATATTAAGATTTCTTCACATTATAGACATTTAAATGAGTTACATCTTGTTATTATTGGAGCCATCCAAACTCCCTCATTGGTTTCTCTTTTATAGACACACCCTGCCATGAAGTCTAAATGACTATGCCACTGAGTACAGTTGATGTAAATAGATGAGGATAAGCATGATAATGGAGGTCTATTATCATGTTTATGGTGTGGAGGCCTTATGAAGTCCGTCTGAAAGTTGGCATTGACTGGAAAAGGTCAGATAAGCTTCTTTTTTTCTCAAAATCTGTGTTCCTCTCTCTTGTTCTCAGTGTGATCACACACAGAGAAGCTATCTTCTTTTCTTTCTTTCTTTCTCTCTCTCTCTCTCTCTCTCTCTCTCACTCAAACTGTTCTTTTAATCAAAGAATTGCTCCCAAAAGTGTCTCAAATAATAAGACTGGTCCAATAGCTATGGAAATCACGTAAGCGTGTGTGTTGGAGACATGGCCTTTTCTGAAGGACCCCAAGGAGCCAGCCATCACAATATGGTCTAGCCTGTCAATCTCAACGTTCCCTTCCATGTGTCATATATCAGAATTACTCCACATCCTACCTGATCACAGAAGTAGTCTGTGAATACACACACACTAATGCAACACATACATGGTTGCTCTTGCACTTCCACATATCCAGTCAGAATGACACACTTATGATAAACCTTATACCCACGCTGCATAGCTTTACATACCATGGACTTGGCAGAACTTCGATAATCAGACAGTGTTTATGGTAAAGACATGGCCAATCACACACAGACGGCACATAGAATGCAAACTGTAATACAATAGTCTCAGATAATCTGCATTGGTCAGATATGCACTGCCCATTATAACGCATTCTAGAAAGTTAACTGCTAATTCCATAGCTACCCATCGGGATCTGATGTGCCAAAGCATACTGCTCGGAGGAGGCTGGAGTGGAACCCTTCACCTGGTTTTATTCCAACAAATGTGTTCTGTATGTGTAGCAGAGCGTCTTAGGCTTCAGAATTTATCTGGATAACAATACAAATCAGTGTTCCTTTATACTGTTAAAGAGGCTTTTGTGCTTTGACAAAGACAGCTCTAGGAAACACACTGATTTTGGATAACGATCTTAACCTATAAAGGAGGGCCAGACAATCATCCCTATTTATTTTTTTGTGGGCTTTTTATTTATGCAAGCAAACAAACCAAGCAAATAAATTATTGGTTCCATCAAGCCTTTATTCATACTAAAACAATGCGTGTTGATCATTACCGGTGTTATTATTTGACATCTCTAGTCTTTTACAAAACTAGAGTGAGTCAACGACACTTTTAAAGGTGCAATATGTAATATATTAACTTTAATAAATCCAAAAAAAAATGTCATCAGACATTAAAGTATTCATCTTATGCTTTTTGTCTTTCCCCTTTCCTTTATTGTGTAATATATAATTTGTGCATGTTAAAGGTTTCCAAAGTGAAAAAGCCCAAAGTCCCCCCCCACCCCACCAAAGGGACTTACCATGTCCAACAGAAACCACTGTTCAAACAGCTCTATTGTACTCCAGCCTTTACTTCAGACGTCCGTCACTTTGTAACACACATTGTAATGCTCACCTAGCACGCCCTCATTCTCTGCTTCTGACTGGCTAGTAGTCCTTACCTAGATACTGTCAGGGCACACCCTCATACTCTGCTCCTGACTGGCTAGTAGTCCTTACCTAGATACTGTCAGGGCACACCCTCATACTCTGCTCCTGACTGGCAAGTAGTCCTTACCTAGATACTGTCAGGGCACACCCTCATACTCTGCTCCTGACTGGCTATTAGTTGTCTCGTCTTTTCTCATTAGTGTAAACTGCAGGTTTCAGAATGTTGCAGACATTGCAAGTAGTTTCAACTCGTCTTATCATTTTTGGTCTGAACTGGGCTGTACGCGACTGGTCAGCCCAGTCTCTGAGATATTTATTTCAGTCTGCCCAAAAAAAAAAAAAAAACGTTTTTGAGGTCAACCCTGCTGCTGTGTCCAAGTCTAGTGAGGAGTTTTATAGTTAGTGGTTAATAGAGTGTTGGTGTCACACTGAGTAGGCCTAAGTAGGTTCTCTCAGTGAATGGATTGATTGTGTGTTTGCATCACATGATCTGACTGATGTTTGAATGACCTTTCCCAACAGCGAAGAAGAGAGAATATCTCGCCATTCTGAGTTAAGGTAGCTATTGTTAAAAGAGAACTGCAACCATGAGATGTAACCCCTATTTTCCACCAGGCACGTCTGCGCTGTGTTCCGAAGGCGCTGCAACTCCCGCAAGCAATTGCTGCCCTTCAAGTCAATGCTTGATATTCCATCAGCCGCGTCACGGTGCGTCCCAGAACCGTGCTTGAAACGGCTCTCCGCTTCACTAAAGATCCACGCCAGGTCTATTTTCACGCGAGCCGTGGGGCATTCAGACAGCCGGGCAGGAAGTTAAACAGCAACACAAAATTTTATATGTCTCCTCTACAACACCACTGGAGACGAGAAATTCATCGTGGAGGTGGAGAAACATAATACAACATCACAGATCCTTCTTATAAAGACAACGCCAGAATAAAAGACAGTTGGAGTGCTTAAAAGTGGAATACATGGAATAAGTGGAGGTGCATGGCGGAGGACTGACCAAAACCGGAACACAGCCCGAACAGTGGAGAATGGGGGTAAGACTCATGGTTATACACTGGTTTTGAAGGGAGTACAAGTATTCTCTCCTCAGTTAAACACTGACATTAATAGGGCCTTGATTGATCTCATGACTCGTCTTGTTTTTGCAGGGACAAAGTTGAGTTCTTTGCAGCTATATTGTGAGGACTTGCAATTTCAACCAGTCCGCTCTCAAGCCCTCAGAACAAATGACAGGAAGTGCAGTTTTCACAAATCATTCCAATTTCCCTGCAATACACTAATGAAAGCACTTGTAAACACGCAATTCACTGTAACACTTCCCTTTGACTTTTGTCATTTACACCGTTCATTATTTACACTGTGGCAACCTGGAATTGAGGTTTTATGGCTATTCAGACACGCAAAGCCTATGTCATTGTCAGCTTGTTTTTGGTGATCGACGATAAAATTCAAATCTGATTTACACATCAAAGAAAAAATGAGGTAGGAAAAAAAGACTACATATATGGGCAGAAATTTGTCTCTAGACACTGAATTTGAATTATTTATATTTCAATTGCTCCACTTGAGTAATTGCACAAAAAAACGAATACGAATAGCATCATTTAAAATTAAATTCAATAGTTTGGAAGTTAATTCCAGTATATTGATTGTTTAAGCAGGGATGTTTAGAAAAAAAAAACATCTGTTGGAGGTTGTTGGAATTTTTACTGACTTATATATAGTAGGAGGAAAAAACAGGACAGCAGGAATAATATAAGCCATGACAGTGTGACAGTGGGCCTGCATGGACACACTAACTGGCCCCTTAAATTGAAGCAGCTGAATTTAGCCATCATTAATATTACTAGCTAATTATTATTAGTATTTAATGAACAAAAACACAAGCTATAAATTTAGCCAGACCAGTTATAATGTGCATTACATTACATGTCATTTAGCTGACACTTTTATCCAAAGCGGCCTACAATTGTTATGTATGTCAGAGGTGGCATGCCTCTAGAGCAACTAGGGGTGAAGTGTCTTGCTCAGGGACACATTGGTTAAACGCAGATGTCCCACACCAAAGGCGTGTGTCATATCCACTGCACCATATCAGCATTGCTCATAACAATAAGCAATTAAAATGATGTAGCCTACAGTCAGCTCCTTTAATTTTTTATGGGAAAAATAAAGTCTCTTGTCTTTATTTTTGATCCTTTATTCAAGTACTTTGAAAGGATTTTTGTCAACAAATCCCTTGAAAAAACCAATAGACCAATGTCTTACCGTGTGTTGCCTACCATGTAGGCTCAATGCTCATTAGTTCCCACTCAAGCTGTAAGTCTTTCAAAACGGGTCACAAACATATAGTTTCTTTTTTAAGTTTTCTGTGATGTGGCCAGGATAGCTCAGTTAGTAGGGCAGGCGCACATATATAGAGGTTGGGTCCTTGACTCCTACCTGCAGCCCTTTGCTTATTCCCCTTCTCTCTCCCCTTTCATCTGTCCTGTGGAATTAAAGGCATAAAATGCCCAAAAAAACATCCGTCATATCCTAAAACAGTTGGTCACTGTAGTTTGTTTTTGTGGCAAAATGTTACTCAAAGAAGATGGTTGTTTGTTGGGTAATTTTATTCAGCCCAGAGAATTTTGTGCTTTAGATTTTTTGTGATTATTGTGACCCAACAGCTTTTTAGGTTTTGCAGTGTTGCTACAAGCTACAAATACAGTTGTTCCGTTCAGGCTGAAGGTAAGAAATTGCTTGCTGAGATTTAGAATTGTTGGAGCTTGTTGGGAGCAATACACAGCCTGGATGTGCTGCCTGAGAAGACAAGTCAGAAAGAAATGTTATAATATGTTTTTGGGAAGTTGGATCCTGGAACTCTGGTTTGATTTTACCTGGGTTTCAGAACAGAGGTAACTGGATTGTTTGTATAAAAAGGGCAACTTTGGTATTTGACTGTCGGGATTTGACAGTGTTTTTTATGGAAATATTTCAAGGATCAGACAGACTTGCAAGCGTTTGCAAATTATGGACACATTTATACGCTTTGCAATTCAAGTTCACCTGTGAGCAATCAATCTGAATTAGAATGACACCCTATAGCAGCAGAACTACAACAAAGTAGCAGAAGGTCGTAGCAAGGGTTTGACATTTACACGGCAGGCAATCCACTCATTCTGCCTCTTCGTCCTTGTGGCCCTTTTCCAGTAGATAATTATCTTTTAATTGCTGTTCTTTCCCTCCTTTTTCAACTCTGGCCCTTTTCTTCTTCTTTCACACTTTGTAAAATCTCTCTGTAACAAAAGGTCAGAGTGCATCAAGTGCGATGCCGCCGCTACGTTTGTGTGCTAGATGGACAAATCTTTAATCGTGCAGCCCATGCTCTCTATGTGTGTCATTTGCTATTGTTACTGGTAGTCAAATGGAATGCCATGCAGTCAGTCAACAGCCTGAACAAGAGAATGGAAAAAAGAGGAAGGGAAGGGGAGAGGATGGACGAAAAGAAGAGCGGGACGGCTGATACATCTGTCACCTAGTACGGTTTTCTCTGCTCCCTCTGTGATGGAATCATTGTGGAGCTGGAAGAGAGAGAGACAGAAGTATGTGCTTGAGGGAGTCTGTGTGTTTGTGTACTTACATGAGTGTGTGTTTTAGAGAATCTGTTTGTGTGAATTTGTGTGTCACCAGCAAGTAAAGCTACGCATCTTTGGGTGTATCTGTGTGTGTGCAATTCTTTGGGCTTCTCTCTCTCTCTCTCTGTCTGGGTCAAGCGTCCTCTATCTCAGCGTGCGGTCTCGACGCCGCGCCCCACTCCCTACCCATAATCCTTTTCACCCCAGGCGTTTTACTCTCCCGCAACTCGCCCCCACGCTGAGATGAAGTTATCACACTATGCACAGTACCCTTGCTTGTTCACCCCTTGGTGTATGTGGGTGTCTCTGTGTGTGTGTGTGTGTGTGTCTTTGTGTGGTGGTGTGTGCATTTTCCCAAAACCTCACCCATATTACTTGCTCTGCTCTTTCTGTGCAAAGGTTCTGCAGCAGGACACACCTGTTTACAACATAATAAAGCAGAGCTGCTACAAACACCATTCTAGTCACAAAATGAAAATGACCTATGAAAGCAGAGGGAGAGAGAAAGAGAGAGATAGAAAGAGAGAGAAAGACAGCCTATTTGGGAAAAGATTCTCAAAGAATGAAATACAAGCTGTACACAACTTTTGGACACATATGGTTGGGTGTAATTGTGGTTTTCTTGTTTGTGTTAGCCCTTTAAATCTATTTAAATCTATCTAAGTTGTAACCCGCCTGCCCTAGGAGAGTTTTTATTGGTTTGCTATTCCGAAAGCCTTACCATGAGTATGTCTGTCCAGAGGGGGGTTTTAAGGAAAGGCCATAGGGTCATGGACATTTGATTTCACCACCTATTGTTTTGCCAGGAGGAAGAACTTCCTCAGACTGTTACTACTCACAACTTTTCCAACACTGTGGTTGTTGTTTTTTATCAACCTGTCAAAGGAGTAACCCAGGTACTGTACGTGCGCAGCAGAAAGTACTAATTGAATCTTAACAACACTGCCGAGTCTGCAGGTAGATGTTGCTCTTGTAAGGCATTACTTATGCATAGCTGAGCTAAATGCTTACATGGTTACATGCTCACAATTATGCTAATAAGTATAACATTGGCTATGTTCACTATCCTAGTTCAGTGTGCTAATTAGCACTAAACAGTACAGTACAAGTGCAAGTACAGATGGGGCTGATGGGAATGTCACTGTTATCACTGGTATTTGGCATAAACACAAGTGAAGGATGCAGAAGATGACCTGCTCATGGGGCTAGGAAAAGTGAAGGGATCTCCAAAGCTATAACAATTTATTCAGAGGGGGACAAGTCCAGTTGTGGAATGTAACTAAGTACATTCACTTAACTATTGTACTTTAGAACAAATGTTGAGGTACTTGTACTTTGAGTCTTTCTTTTCATGACAATTTCTACTTCTCGTTTTGAGAGAGGACTATTGTACTTTTTCACTCCACTACATTAATCTGAGAGCTTCAATTACTAGTTAATCTACACATTACTTGTTGTCACACAAAACACATGTAGTTTATAAAATATAATGTTTTATTGAATATTAAACTACCCAACAAATTAATGTCCTACAAATCCAGCTGAAATGATTGGCAGATTAAACACTGAGTTGATTGACAGTTTGGATTGGTTCCAGTTTCTAAAATGTGAGACATTTTCTGTATTGAAATATATCATAGAAAAACTGAATTATAATCACATAATTTGAAATTGTATTGTTTACTTTGAATCAATGCATTGAAAAACTGAATCTGAATAGTATAGTTTGAAATTGAATTTATTTGTTTGGAACTGAATCCAATAAAATATGATCATGACTAAAAATTCAACGCTCTATATATCTTAACATTCAGTTCTCACAATTCAAATTCAGTTCACAAAATTCAATTTCAAGTTACTGTGACAGACATCTGGGTACATGAAGGATGAAGGAAGACCAATCGAGCGCAGATCAATAAATGTACAATGTTTTTCAAAATCAAGGATCCCTCTTTGGTAGGACTGGTCCTTCTAGGTCAGGTCCTCCAGAGGCTAGGCCGGGCTCTTCTGTTGTATTTGGAGAACACGTAAGTGGAACAGGCTATCAAGTGCACGTCATTTGTGCACGCTCCATTTAAAAACACTAGATGAAATTGTTGTGGAACCATGAACTGTGCTGTTCTTTGCATTTTTTTGTTGATATGGAGAAGGTGAATCAGTGTCAGTCTGCTTGCAGGAGGAGAATCTACTGTCGGTGGGTAACATTCTGACACTAACAGGCTATGATGTGAGCAATAGTCGTTATCTCTTATTTATCCCTTGTCAATAAATTCAAAACTTGTGAGAGTTCATGTTTGTAGTTGTCAGAACACTTACTGGTAAGGAGAATTGCATTAACTTGTCTTAATTAATTAATTAAATTAATTAGTGCGATTTGACAGAAAACAACAATTGTCAAAGTTGTCTACTTAAAATAGAACAGGACAACACACAAATAAGCCGTTTGGTGACACTCCTGAGTGACACACAACCCTGAGGTGAATCGCCTGACCACCAGATGCGATCTTCACACAGCCTTAGAACAAATCCATACCGTCCCAGCCATGCTCAGCAGCTGTCCCAATGTCTTTGCAACGTGGGCAACTAGACCTCATCATACCAGCTGGTTTAACTCCTCCCCCTCATGTTTAACCTGTCCTTTTCTTGCAGCATGGATAAGCTGACCTGTGATTGGAGCGTATTGAACTCATCGTATTACAGCATAGGTATGTTTAGTACCACAGACGTTGTAAGTGGCCTAACTCATGCATCTGGCCTTAATTTACATCATACTGCTTACAACTCTAAATTCTAAATGTTGTTGTGCTGACACGCTCTTCTGCTTCTTACTTTATGTGAGACTACTTATTGCTAATGCTCATACTAGCTTCTTCAACATTAATTCTCCTGAGAGTTCCCCTGGTTTAATTTGGGAAGATGTTATTAAAGCTTGTTCTCTAAGCTCAGTTTTCCTCAGCATTATTGGGGTCATTCATTTAGAATTCGGGCTGCTACTACTACTACCAATCAAGGTGTCCCAGGTATTCCTCCACAACAATTTAGATGATGAGTATCCACGGCACACTCATGTATTAGTCCTCATGCAGTGACGTTTTCACAAACTAGAGATCCCTCAAACCATAAGTTATGGTAAGCGTGCCAATAACTGGTGGTGGGGCTATGGTCCATAATTACTGTACACCATACAGAGTAAGTTGATGGGTTGTTCTATGTATATATATGGGTAAGTTAATAATATTGCTTGTAGGTGGCCGGAGTTACATCAGGCACAAAGGTATTGAGTATATTCCCTACTGGGTGGTTGCTGTGATTGTTGTTGTTGCTGGCCCGGATTGCCAAGATCAATTTTGCCTTTTCTTATTTTGCCACCTGCCTAAATTGCAGAGGAATTTTGTTGTTTCAGCCTGAATTGCTGAGCGTAATTTTGCCTTTCTTATTTAATTTGCCACCGGCTTCTTGCCAAGATTTAATTTGCATTGGCCAAGAATAGTTTAGCCACCTGACTTTGGCCCAGATTTATTTACTGTTATTACTACACCTGCTTTAATTATTGGATTTCTTTTTGTGTCACTGTACAGATTTGTTGCTGTCCATGAGGTATAGATGTTCATTTCTTGTCTTTCAATCACTAAGTTCTTTTCAAGTTTTGTGGGCTTTGTCTAGGTATCCCCAACCCTTGAAAACATATTTTATGAGATGGTATCTAATCTACAAAGACTTTTGCATTTCTGCAACGAAGTCTCTCCTGATTGAAACAAAGCTGAGCATAAACTCATTACGGGAGACTTCAATAGCTTTATCGCTCATATCTTAAACGTATTAACTGTTTGAAGGTACTACTTTCAGTTAAACCAATCAGGATTGTCCATGTGTTCACAAGCCAATCACAGCAGGTTATCACGGCTTTAAATCTGTTCTCTCCTATGCGGCTGTCATTTGTCATTTCAGGAAGAGTTGGCCCTCCTCCCCTTCTTCCTCCAGTCATCTTTGCTCAGGGCACCTTGGGTTGTCTTCTGGCTGTTAGATCCGTCGGTTCCATTATTCCCGTCTTCATGCTCCTTCACCTCACCACCAGAGTCAAGACTCCATTGGGGGATATGTCTGGGTTTCCCTAACCCTTGAAAACATATTTTTTTCCGACGGAGTCTAATCTCTAAAGACTTTGTACATTTCAAATTGTTCACATCTTGCTTATTAATAAACTTTCACATATCTGCAACAAAGTCTCTCCTGATTGAATTTATTCACTTGGCTTCTCTTAATTTGTTGGCCTAATTCGGCCAAAGTCAGGGAGTAATAATTTGTTTTAGGATTTATCCTCAGCATATTTAATGGTAACATAGCTGCAGTTGCTAATACAGCTTGACGTGAACTACAGTTTGGACAGGCACAAAGAAGGATCAGCTGACTGTTGGATCTTCAGACCAATGGACCATTAAACTGACTAATTCTTAATCCCTGCCGCTACATGACAATGGAATTTATAAGATACGAAAATTAGAAAAAGTCAAAGGTACATATGCAGAGAAACAATGTAGAATGGAAAAATAATTCTGCATGAGTACAATTCTTCCGAGGATTGCCAGCAAGAAAGAAAGTAGCATGTCAGAAAGAAACCAGGAGGAAACAAACATATCTAAGGTAACAAAGATAAGAATAGAATTTCTGAGAGGAACTCTGGGGAGATTTGCTGTGAATGCCAAATGTCACCTCTGCATCTCCAAAGCTTTGTTTTTGTCCTAGTTTGGTTTAAGATGCAAAATACAGCACTTAAAAGCAGCATCAGGTTCATTTCTACTTGAAAAACACAATTATTCTAAAACTGAACCACAATGTAGGGCTGCATCACTAAAGAGCGTCCCATCCTGGCTTTTTGAGATTCCATAGATTTCCTCTAACTCTAGTGTTCACATGGATGCCGCAATTTGTACAACATAAAAATCAAAGCAGTCAAAACATCCTAAACAGCTCTATCCAAAGACAGTTGTACTAACATCACATATTATTGGCACTTGTGGCCCTTTGGGAAGAAATTTAAATCTGAGAAATCTATCTGAACGTCTGGCAGCACAGCTGAGATTTTTACTTTACTTTTTCCTGTATTTACAGTTTGTTCATCTGTTATGATATGACTCTCCAAAAACTGGCAGGACAGGACCACAGCACTATGCAAGTCGGCTAGGCCATCCTGTGTACAGCAGCGAATGGTAAGTGGAACCATGTTGCAGAGCCATGTACCAGTTAATGCCTAGTGCACAAACAGGACACATAGTTGTAAGTAGTCAAGCTGTAGTACCCAGCCCCACCAGATAAGGAATGTGATTAAATTGTTTTTTCCGGAAATTTGACACTGGTCAGCGTGGCGTGACAGGTACGTTTAAGCACTTAAAGGTTTACATGATGTGCCAGATGAAAGATCTGAGAAGGCACCATTGGAAACTGTTAGGGAAAGGGCAGCTTACTTTGGATGTGGCTTTTTGGATGAGCCATCTGTCCATCATGTTCACCATTGTTGTTTTGAAACAAACAGTTGCCGCCGTCACACACACACCTGAACCTCTCACTTCCAGAGCATAAAAAAAAGGTGGGTAGAGTAGCAAAAAATTGTACTCAAGTTAAAGTACTGTTACTTCAAAATAATATGACTCAAGAAAAAGTAAAAAGTAGTCATCCAAATAATTACTTGTGTAAGACTAAACACGTGCTTGGTGAAAAAAACACTCAAGTACTGAGTACCTGTTTAGTAACATCTGATTTATTTTTTAACACAATCAATCAATCAGACACACAAAAAAAACAAATTAATAATCTTTAGTCAAATAATAGTTCATCAACTCAATAAAAATGAATAAAAATAAATTATTAATACAAAATTTGGATGGACATATGTTTAAAACAATGACGCGAGTACAAAAGAGGTAAAATGAAAAGTAACAAGCTCATTGTAGCCTAGTGTAACGGAGTAAGACAGTTTCTTCTTCAAAAATGTACTCAAGTAAAAGTAAAAAGTATACTATGGGAAAGTATGGGAGCAGCACTCCCAGAGCGACCCTACTAGCGCCGAGGCAGCTAATCTTGTAAGCTAAGCTCGCAGAACCAGGGCAAACTTGGGGTCACACTTTTCCTGGTAGTAGTTTTTAGATTTTTTTTGGTGTGTTATGACTGCAGCACATGGTAATGTTGATTTATTATTATGTTGCCATCGTGCAGTAAACTGGCTTGGTTCAACTGAAAGGTTATACGAATTGTTGGAGAAAGTTGTGTTATGTTACACACGTGTAAAGCCTACTTTACAGGCCTATATTTATAAAATTATTAGGCCCAGTTTAACACGCATTGAGAACTTTTCATACATTAGGCCCAACATCTTTATGCCTATGATGTCTTGTGTGTTTTGTGGCTCCGTTTTTGAGCTTGTAGCCTTTTCTGTACCACTGTCTTAGCTTTGAAAGTCTCTACATCCTACGTTACCCGTGTCTAGTTTGTTCTGTCCTTCCTTCATGTTTTTTTTTTTTGCTGCTTGTACCTGTGTTCCAGTTTTATTAACAAAGCCTAAATACTGTTTTGAAAGCACAGAGTACCTTTGTTTCATATAAATAGAGATATTTTTGTCTTCATCTTGACAGTATGGGTATGAAAGGTTGAATAGCAATAATGGTCTATGGCGGGCTAATTATTGTCATGGATACGCTATTAACAAGGAGTTGAATCTCTATACCGTTCAAGAAATTGTGATGAATACAGTTTGGTGTGTGGTGGTTGGCTTTTGTTGAAAATGTCACTCTTGGAAATTTGTCAGCACTTCCAATTCAAAATATGTTCCTGCCGCTGTGATCATACTACTCTTTAGTGTTTAGTGTCTCTTAATACTACACAATCTTATGGCACTGCGTTCGAGCTGTTGCTACATCCAGTGTGTTCCATGCAAGCGTTAAAGACGCTTTTGCGTCAGTATCCAACGCTGAGAGCCACTGCCTAAGCTTCAGTATTTAACGAGTGAGCATGGGTTGGTAGCAGCCAGTAGCTCGTCACCAGATGCTGATTGGTTCGGTCTGGTGCTGTTTGGATGCAAACGGTTTGACTTGAAGCCTGACGAGATGGATTTTCATGGATGTTCGCGGGATCACATGTGATATGCGATTCTTGCATGATCATGATATTGTGAGACTCCAGCTGCCTTGCAAGGTAACCAAAATGTTTCATCAAAACATCGACGGCTGAGTTCAGGCATCAGGAAGGGGGTGCAAAACGGCCATGTGACAGTTAAGTTTATGCTGCCAATCAACCGGTTAAGATTGGAAAAAAAATTTGATTGTTTTTGCTTTAATTTCTTCGGCCTCACAGCAAACCTCAATTCGGGGCTTACACTAGTAAATACGTGGAATACATATGAATTACAGTGCAACACTTTTCCTAATTGAGTTTATGTACGAATGGTTCATGAGATCAGCCTGACACAGAGCTGACACAATAATAATAATAATAATATATATAAATATACATATTTATATATATATGTATACATAGATATAGATATATAGCTATATACTGTATATAAACACTGTTAGAGCAGCCTTGGATTGAAAAATACAAATAAAATAACTGCTACTATGGTGTTATTTTGTAGGTGCTTTAATGTACTGAGTTTTTTTCTGAGAATCAAGCAGGGCTTCCTGCTACAGTGCACCTACAAAAGATAAGTCAGTGTCAGACCCAGCTTTTACAGTATTGTTAATCTTCGACATTGGCTATCCCATTCAGACGAGTTCCCCAGTTCACTCACTCTCATCGCCTAAGAAAAATGTCTGAAATGTGAGCTCTTACATGCATAGTGCATTTGGTGCTTTTTGTAAAAGAGAGAGAGGAAACAAGTACAGGAAAATGAAACCCAGGTCAGGGTAGAAGGAACACAGAGATCTTCACACCTGAGAGTTTCTGATATACCAAACTCTTTAGAGGTTTGGAAAACAGGTGCCAAATGTCAGAAGCTCTATCTCCACAGAGCTGCTGTTGGCCTAGTTTGTCTTGAGATGCAGCTGTATGCTCCGTCATAGACATGGCAAATAAGCCCCAGAGGGGGTTCAGACACACACAGACACACACACACACACACACACACACACACACACACACACACACACAATGACTGATAAATACAAGTGCTATACACACAGACGATAGACTTGTGTTCACAAAAGCTTTTCCAGGGTACACAAGGAAATGTAATTCCAAATCACACATGGGCATATGTACAACACACACACACACACACACCCACACACACACACACACACACACACACACACACACACCTAGTATGCACAATGTGATGCCGTACCTTGAGTGAGAAGTGAAAAATAGGACAGCTTGGATACACACCACCCTTGGTTTTTGGATGGGGATGACTGTCAAAAACGTGTACTTCTTTTCCTTTTATGCAGATTCCACACACTTTTTTGAAATTGCTCTTTCAACGTGAAGAAGTTAAAACTTTGGAATGCATAGCATTGATAGAAAGCATCCTTTTCCTCTGCACGTGAGTTCAGTGTAGGCTTGTTTTTGTTCAAATACATCAGTAACAACATTTGTTTATGATCAGAACATTTAAAGAAATGAAGGTATGACGTAATTATGTATTTGCAGAGTAACTACTAGAAACAAATGTAGTGTATGTTGTCAGCGTTGGAATTTTGTATTTTAATGTAGATAGGAACAAGTACATGATGTACACATAAAAACTATAAAAAAAAAAAGGTCACACATTTAGGCATTTTCATTTTGTCAATCTTAGCCAAAGGGAACTGTTGTTACTATTTGTATTATTTATTTATTTGTGTTATTTATTTTGTCACTCGAGAACAAGTGTCTAGTTTAGTAGAATTTATGTGTGTGTGTGTGTGCGTGTGTGTGTGTGTGTGTGCTCCTGTGTGTGTGCTCCTGTGTGTGTCTGTGTGTGTAATAGTGTCTGAACACTGATAGGTGTTCATGCCATGCAGGTGTTTTTCTAAGCACTACCTTTCCATCTACGTACAGTAGGAGTGTAGTGAGTGCTGTGTGATCTCAGCAGCAGAATGACGCTAAATATTCTAAACTTGGTGCTGGTTTCCTGTGCATTTCAGAAGAAATAATGTAGCTCTGACAACGTTCATTTCATGTAGTGAAAGTCTGGTCTGCATGTTGCAGGACATGTTAGCATTTAATGCATGCATGCAAGCGAGAAATAAAAATGGTACATGGCTAAATCTATATTCTAATTTATATTAACCAATGTCCCCAAGATCAATAGTTAAGAACAATGTTGAACTGCTGTTCCACTTTTAAACCTCCACCTTTCTATGTTAGAAAATTAGCATTGTGGGAAAGCAGTGGCCATCAATACCCCAATCACAAACTGAATCTTTAAATTAGTCTTCATCCTTTTTTACATGACGATTTTGCTCAAAAGACAGTTTGGTTAGGTACGTAGCAAGTAAGTGGGACAGCTCGACCTAGACCTTACTGTTGTTGTTTCCACATGGATGTCCTGGTGTTCCTTTCCTTGGCAAGCTTTTATTTTCAGTGTCTTGGTGCAGTGAGCTTATAGTATAGTACATGTGTTGACCTAAAACTAGTAACTGTCAGTTTGTTGACCAAATATTGATATCTAGTCAGTTTCATTGTAAAATGTTTAGCACACAGCTAACATCAGCTGACATCAGTCAGTGGGTTACTAATAAAACAAATACATTTATATTACTGTAACAGATTATTATTGTACACGGATACCATTACCTATAAAATGTAGTATTATTATATAAACTGTACATCTATAATTCTCATATAATAAAATCAGTGAACTGAGAGTCTTGTTTGTAAATACTTAAAAGAAACGTTAAACATTGCTTTCATCTTTGCAATAATTTGCACATGTGATTTTACTGATTTTTTAAATTAGAAATATAGTGAATTTTTCTGTTTAAGCAAAACAATGTTATTGACTTTTTAGCATTCAAACATGACAACTACTAAATATTTTTAGACATGTCTTCTTGAATGATTGGCCTCTCATTTAATCTTCCACAGACCTATAATCTCTCACCGTCAATGGGCGGTGTGTGACTGTCATGATGTCAGAAGAGTGTTCCCTGCTCATATTAGCCTGCCATATTAACCAGCAACCAAAAAAAAACAATACAATATTAACCAGAAACCCTGCCTGTTTAACATCACAGCCAGGCCATTCAGCTGAAACCAAATAAAGCAAACCCTAATCTGTTTATGGACTTTTTTTGGCACATGTGGCCACATGTGTAAAACTCTGTATTGTCATTGGATGGCTATCCAAACTGCCACAAAGCTGATTGGTTGACCTGCCTCTGGAGGTAGCCTTTTCATTGGTTACTCCCCTAGTGTTCGTCCCAAGCATGAGGGCCTTCCCATTGCAACATTTGACAGCCAATGAACATGCATGGGTGCAATGAGGTTACTGACATAATTTCCTTTTATAAGCAAAGGGCTCAGAAGACGAAGAAAGCATCGCCATCGCAGCACCCAATCAGATCCTGCCATGTCTTGCAGAGCACCAATCTTGCAACAGCGGATGCAGCGATTCACATCGATATTTGTAGCAACTGATGTTTAGCTATTATAAAACACCAAATAATTCAAGCAATTATTGGAAAATCAAGCAAAAAGGAGTGAATAGGTTTGAATAACACTTCCTCAAGAAGTAAAGATAGGCCAAAGGTGCAAAGACTGTAAATGTAACAAGTATACGCCTCCGGTTCCTTAATCCATTGTTCTTGAGTCATGCCCTTAACGGTTTTCATGTGGATGCTTTGTGTGCGTGTGTGTGTTTGTCTGCCTGTCATGTGGTGCGATGAGGCACCATCCATTTTATTCCTTTTTTATGCTGTGCGGGCGTGTACACCCCACTGAATTGCATGTGTATCTGTGTAATGACATTAACTAATAGAATCCCAGTGATGCTGTAGCCTACCTTTGACACCGAACTCTGACTGTGAACTCTAGAGTCAGCGCTCCACTTAGAGTTTTCATTTCAGTTTGACTCCTGATGCACTTAATTGAAAACCAAACAATTCAACCATAGTTTGAATCAGAAATAGAAATACTTATTTGTAAAAAAAATCCAAAGCTCGGAAAAATTTAAATCTTACCGGTATGTTCTGACCTCGAGAAGTACGGCAGGCAGTGTGTCTTTGTCCAAGATTATTGTTGTCTTATGAGAACACCAAAATCTGAAGGACATAGAGAAGGGAGGATAGAGAGTTTGAGTTTGAGTTGAAGGTCCCGAAAAAAAACGGGATTTACAAAATCATGACCCCCGAAAACATTCAGAGGCATGCTACAGGCCGTATGTTTGTGGTTATAAAAGCCGTTTTATTTCTCCATCCCTTTTCAATCAGTAAATCACATTCCCCAGACTGGATTGGTCTGATTGGAATAATACAGGCCTTCACCTCTCCTGCCAGGCAAATATTACAGAAGAATGTTGTCTTTGGAAACTGAGGAGTTAAAACGGACTGAAGGGTATTCAAAAAAAACGTATCCACAGGTTATGTGGTGTTTCAATAAAGTGCAGATGAAGTGCAACGCAAGGTATGCTCAAAGCATTGCCTCACTGTACCGTTGTCTCTCACCGTGCTTTGTTGTGTGTATTGTGCCTCCGCCTACATGAGCCGTCATGTTTCCAAGCCTTTACAAAATGAACGGTCATGGGAAACTCAGTAGGCAGTGCACAGGCTCCACAGGGAGACCCAGCTCTGCTGGACCCCCCATGGGCGTGCAGTGTCTCTCTGTCTGATTCTGTTCCATGGCACAGTGTCATCCCTGCGGCAGCCAGTTCATGTGCCACGAGAAAGGTGGGTACGGCAAAAATAGCAGGCAGTTTATAATGAGCATGTTCTGATATTGTATGACGTCTGATCCTCCTCAGCTCTGTTTGTAATGTTGCTCCATATCAGTGTCTTATCTTTTCTTATTTAGCCATTTTCTACCACCAATATTCTTGTAATATCACATAAAACATGCTAGGGTACAATCCTACGGTTTTCTATCTTAATTTCAAATATAATGGCTTCTCCCGTGTAGTTAACGTTTTGCTCAGCCAAATGTGAGATTTGGGGTAAACCAATTTGGTGATGGCTTGGGTGGAGTCCACATTGTTCACATTTTTCGGAAACATAATGACAATTACTGTTAGTCCAATACAAATCACTGTGTATTTCTATGATTTCTCTAATTGACTTTCTACTTACTCGTAGTTCATTTTGTGAAGGACAGATACATTTAGATTTAGAAAAATGCAGATTTAGAATAAAATGTTTATATCTGAATATGAATATGGCCACAGCCTTCACCTGTGAAGATGTTCTGATGGATATTACCATATCGTGTGAAGGCATGTTACACGACATCCTGGAACATGTTATACACTTGTTTGTGATAAAGCTAGGTTTTTTTCCCCCCCAGTGTAATCCATCCCCTTTAGGACTGACACAGTTTGACCCCCTACACAGTCAGCCATGCGTTTCTCTGTCAAATGGCATTTCATGCCACAGCCTATCTGCAGTCAGCCATTTTAGGTCACAGAGGCAAACCCCCCTAGCTTCGCAGCTCTTCTTTGGTCTGGTATTATTCCACGGCCCTACTCACTCTGCAGGTGGCTCATTGTGTCCTGGTCACTGAATGAAATCTGAAGCATTGCCCCCGTATGGTCTTTAAATGTCCCCCTGTCTAACCCTATTCCATGCCATCTTGTCTCCCACCATGGAGCCATTTTGCACCAAATGAAGGAGAAACAGCTGGAGCCTCCACACATTGTCATTTACAATATTGTCGATTTCATTCTGCTCTACTGCCAAGCTTTTCATAGCAAGGTAATTCAAATTTGAGTGTCCACATGTGAATAGGAATACTATTTTGCTGTATATTGTGCATCTGTCTCATATTTCTTTAAACAAAACTGGAATTTGGAAATTTTCCGTTTTTAGCAATTGTGTTGGCTTTCCAGTGTTCAAAGATATGCATATCTATTATTTCTGTACATCATGATGTATAATGACCATTGAAAACCAAGAAATCCCCCCTTTCAGTGTATGAAATATGTCATATGTTGACCAGCTAAAAAAAGCCAAAACAAGCGTAAAGTCAAAGTCTCAGCTTGCTAATAGGCGGTCAGTGTAATTGCTAAATTTGTGGAGAAAAGATCAAATTTTACTTTTAATTTTTCTATTCATTTTCTCTAAATTCCCAGCTCTACATTTGCTTTTCGTTAGAGTATATAATTATTTATCAAATCAACAGTTTGAACCTCATTGTGAATATCTCTCTATTCCCGGCTTATCATAGTTCCCCTTGTCCCCATGTAACTTCATGAGAAAATTGTTTTGCCAAAGTATTATCCTATTCTATTGGCAATATGAGTCAAGTATATCGGCTAAAAGATACCATAAAAAACAAGCAGAGTGCTAGTGGGAAACAACAGTGCACATGCACAACTTTATCATTATTGCAAACATAAAAATGTAGCACCAAGTCCAAATTAAGTCCAAAAGTTAGTTTTCATCATTAGCAGCTGAAGCTATTATCTTAAAAGCAAAGAAATCTTTTTTTAATGGAGACTTTAAACCAAAAATATTTGTAGAGCACTGATTCAAAAAAAGAATTTAGCAAAAACATTACAACAATCAATCATGTCTACCTTAAAAAGTCCAGATTATTACTTCACATCAGTCACTTTTAGTAGGGCAAATAATTCAAATTTAAATTCATTGCTAATGTCCAGCCATGTTGTTTGTAGGTATCTGAGACATTATAGCTTAAAAACATAATTTAGTCACACAGTGTCTAGATTTGTGTAATCATACAGATAAACTTGAAATGTTGGCATGAAAAGTGATGCATTTGTCATCAGTAATAGTGCCTAGTAGACATTTACTTAGTCAGCCCTTCAACCTTTGATTGTGGTTTAGAAAATACATTTCTCAACAACATCAACGACCCCAGCCTTGGTTTTAGTGCTGACACCTCAGAAAACTCATCATCATGGTCCTGTAAATTCACCCAAAGTACACAGTTGTATGCATCTCCCTCTGTAAAAAATATTAGTGCAGTATATAATATAAACAGGAGTGAAGTACCAAGCAACCCTGATGAGAGCCAGTGGGGCAGGTACAAGTGTTGGACAAAACACTATTTTCTCAGATACCTTTTGTCCCAAAATACCTATATTTTTACCTACACACACACACACACACACACACACACACACACACACACACACACACACACACACACACACACACACACACACACACACCACCATAAAAAGGGTTTAGTTTTTCTTGTGTAACATAAGGGGACTACAACTTGCATTTTTTTGTGCAGCCCTGCACTGTAAAATGACAATTAATTAAGTGTGGTCATGAGCAGTACTTTGTTTTTTTAGCAGATTTTAATTCTGAATCACTGCTGAAAACTGTAGAAAAATAAATCTGACATATCCACATCTTAAAGTGTCCTTGAGCAAGACACTAAACCACAAGTTGCTCCCGATTGCAGGCCAGCGCCTTGCCACTGTTGGTGTATGAATGTGTGTGTGTGAATGGGTAAATTGTAAAGCGCTTTGTCTGATAAGTGACAAAGGCGCTATATAAATGCAGACCATTTACCATGGTCTGGGTCAACAGCAAAGGACTACATCTTGCAGCACCTGGATGTAGGCATCATGGAGGGGTGTACCATCTACCCCCTGGCATTCATCACGGGCATGGAGCTCATCATCAGGGCATCACGCTTGGTGGCAGGAGGGGAACGCATAACAGGTGAGGGCCGGTGGCCTGCCAATTCTTTTTCTTAAAGATTATTATTTGGGCTTTTTCACCTTTCCTTTTTGACAAGACAGTTAGGTGAGAAAGGGGAGAGAGAGAGGGAAGACATGCAGGAAATAGTCACAGCTCGGATGCAAAACCTAGACCTCTGCGTCGAGGTATAAAACCTCTAAATTTAGGCTATGAAATATCACTACTAAAAAAAAAATAGACAGCTTAGACTTCCCTCAACTCTCGTGCCATTGAACCAAGTCTCTAGGGATTGGTACTGCCGCACCAAGAGAAGAAAAACAGGTGAAATGAGGTTAGGAGATACCTTCCATACCACTTAAACAAAAGGAGTGCAGGAAAGAAAGTGTGCGTTCACTGTCTTCAGTGTGTTTGTGAGACCACCTGCAAGGACAGACAGGGCCAGTGTTGGCCCATGCTGGCTGAAGTGGTTATTGTTTTGGGGTGTATATGTACAAAGACACACACACACACACACACACACACACACACACACACACAAACACACACACACACACACACACACACACACACACACCACACACTGCACACAGACCCCCTGCTGGTGCAGAAGGAGCTGAAGTAGGCTCTGTGCTGGTTGATAAGCAACAACAACACAACTCTGAACAGGAAAGTTGTGTTCCCAAAAAAAAAATCCCAGCCCTAATTTGTGTGTGCTCTGCCTGCACCCAAAGTCTATTACCAGCAGGAAACCACAACTACCTAGAAGCCGGGCTCAGATTAGAAGCTCATGGTTGACTGGTAGCTGGAAGGTGCCAATTCACCTCCTGGGCACCTCCAAAGTGCTCTTGAGCAAGGCACTCAACCCCCAACTGCTCGGGGCGCCTTTCCATGGACAGCCTTGGACATCTTTTCATTTAGTGCATGTATAGGTACTGAGCATGTGTGTATGATTCAGGCCTGTGTTTAATGTGTGTAACAACAAAGTGTAAATTAAGAAAGCATACGTTATTGTTTTTTTAAATAGCGCAATGCTATCATGTCACACTGTTCATACTTAAGTGTCATGAGACAGTGCTATGGTTGTCTCACTGACAAAGTGCTCACAAGGTAACAGGTGAAAATGAGCATGAGTCATGCCTTTAACTGAACAGGTGTAACGCAACTTTAAATCTCACTGTGAACAGCTAATGTGATTACCTTGTGCAGACAAGAATGTACAGAACACGGCAGATATCGACTGTAACATTTTTTGGAAATTTGAGTGCATGAATTACTCATTGTTAAGCTAACATCTTTTCACAAACCTTCCCTTAAATTTATTATTTGTACCATGACATGACTTTGTTTGCTCCCACAAAAATCATGGCTTTTATTTGATTCATTCTCTCAAAGTAGACTATTGTTTTAAGGAACTTAAGTTTTTGTACAATTAAATTCTGCACACATCATCAGTTAAGAGGGCCAATTAAAGGCTGAAAGTGACACTAAACCAATCATCCATTGTGCCCTAAAGTTAAACTAATTTCCTTTAAATATGTTGCTAATGATACACTATTTATCAACCGATAATTTCCCTGAAAGTCCCTGCATGTTGACAGTGTAACATTTATGAATCTGCTTGTTTTGAAACGGGAATCTTCCAGTAGGCTAAAAATATGGCCTATTTTTATGTGACATCACTTCATAAAGCTTTATGCAACAAAGATTCTTTGTTTCTTATGACATTTCTCTGAGGACAAATTTCAACTCATTAACTCTCAATATAGTTCTCAACCCAAATGAATTTGTGTGAGCCTGTTTACTGTTTTGGAATATTTACGAGATAGTGGGAAATAACAAATCAGCTTTACTTCACTGCAAGGACTCTCTTAAACCTTCGTTGATGGTGCTTCATTTATTTTAAGTCACAAAGACTGTATTGTATATCTTTGGCCAACAGTCTCTTGAAGGGTAATATAATTTTGGCTCAAAATGTTACTTCTGATTGGCCTTGTTATCCTAAAAACATGCATTATTCCATCCTCAATATCCAATACTAACTCATTTCACTGCTGTGCCGTGTTCCTTGCTGGTGAAAAGTGAAAATAATAAAGTCTGAGTCTGAGAAGTCTGAATCCTGCGCCTGAGATGATTCCAATGTAGAGCTTTCTACTACAGAGTTTTTAAAACCATAACCAATTGCTGATCTTGCCTATGGCAGCACAACCCATGTCATTGCAAGTGTACATATGGTCACAACATATGTACTGTATACGACCTATAAGGGTAAGAGCTGTTCACATCCAAGTTAGTCTGGCTTTTCCAAACCATCCTTTCGGGCACTGTGGAGGACGGTCAGGCTAGTCAACACAGCATTCCCAGACTGGACAAAAACATGCTTTGGTTTATTGCCATTTCTTTAAACCAATCACAATCGTCTAGGTTGGCGCTAAGCTCTGCAGGGAGCAACAGTACCTCTGCAAAATAGCCTCTGGAAGGAACTTGTTTTGGTGGAACATGTGGACGTTCAAAAGTAGTTTTAAACTCAGAAAACTCATATTGGACAGATAATCTAGCTAGCTGTCTGTATTTACCCTGCAGAGATCCAAGGAGCAGGTAACCATAGTCCTCAGAAATCCACCGGAGGTTAGAACGCTACAGAAAGAAAGTGGAAGGGAACGGTCATTGGGGAAAATACATGCATCTGGAAGAATAACCTGTGCCACCGGAGCAATCCCGGATGTTAAACATCGAGGATATTGACTACGACCATGTTTAATTGCATGCCCAGTCCTCAGTATATCAGTAGATTAGTGCAGAACGAAAATACACAGATGCAAATTCAACATGTCTCACTACTGCAAAAACACTGTCGGGTGGTCCTTACCCAGTAAACGACCGCATGGGTTGATTATGAAAGCAGCTCATAACGCGTCAAGACCATTACATTTGTTACTGCCCCTACTTTCCATCTGGTGCGTTTGCGCTGCGTTCTTGAGGCGCTGTGAACCCCCAAGAGCAATTGCATAATTGCATAACTTATGCTTATTATGAATATGCGTAAAGCTTAATGTTTTCCAGAGGAAATTAGACAACTTGGCGTCCTTTTAGACTCTAAGCTGTCTCCATACATCATTGGACAGATGTAGACTTTTTTTCCGGCCGTGTAGAATGATTCTATCTCTGTTGATCCAGTTGGTTTTCTTGCTTCTTATGTTGTGAAGTTAATTATTCATTCATCATCAATGAATGAGCAGTGAATGACTTGATGAATGTACAGAAAGTAATAAGTAAGTAATGTATTTCATTCAGACAGGTCAACACTATGAAATATGACTACCTGTGTACTGAGCTGATCCACTTAGCACACAGTTTGTGTATTACATCTGAAAAATTGGAATGTGTGGAAAAAACAGTGAGTGGGAGAAAAATTGAGAGAGAGTTAAATACTCAAGAGATTGAAGGATATTAAAGTCATGACACCCTCCCACTTCCTTCTTAACTAAAACCATAATGAAATCCACATATCTAACCTCCTCCGCATACTTAGCCAAAGGAATACTTTGATATATTAGCTGTTAGCTGTACCGTTTTTACTCATTAGGGATTTGGGGCTAACTCAAGTTAGCGTGTCCTGCACTTTATTTGCTGTGCCGGGAGACATGCCAATGGAAGAGCAGAGTTCTGCTCACAAAGGGTAATAATTCACAAATGCACACGCAAACTATAATTGGATATTGGGTAACTGTGGAGGAAAAAGGGATGTTTAAGTCCATCTTGTTCTCTTGTACGTACAAATTCCTAGCAGTCCTTATCATCACCTGTCCCAGTCAATAAACAGTTCATAACACGTCAAAAAACTGCTGTCAAGAATAATCCTGCATGGTGCCAAAACAAAAGCCCTCTCTCTGTCACCCCTCAGAGACATGTTGTATGGATCAGTGTGACCGAAACAACCCCTCCTTTAGTAAATGATCCTTCTCTTGGGCAAACAT
This sequence comes from Etheostoma cragini, assembly GCF_013103735.1. Taxonomy (NCBI): domain Eukaryota; kingdom Metazoa; phylum Chordata; class Actinopteri; order Perciformes; family Percidae; genus Etheostoma; species Etheostoma cragini. The sequence continues at coordinate 3,587,804 of NC_048408.1, forward strand.
TAGGCTGGACAGAGGAAATGGAAAGTGAGAGTTCTGGAAATGGGACCAAAATAAAAGAGGGAAGAAAGGAAGAAAGAAAAGAAGTAAAAAGAGAAAAAGGAAAAAAAGTGTGAAAGACAAATAAATCAAGAGAAGGAAAGCAGAGCAGATTGAAACAAATGGAGCAGAATACGAGCTGGGAGTCGTAATTCTCCCATGTCTCTGTCTCACTCACACCTGGTAGCAATTGAAAAGTAACCTTACCTTAACAATAACTCTCTCTCTCTTTCCCTTGCTCTTACACACACACACACGCAACTAGACACCCACAACACCCCTCCCCACACACACAGCCTATTAGCCAGGATAACAAGGCCTTTTTATGACCAACATCACACTTACTCCATTTCACTTTATTAGGTAGATATATTCTACAGCAAATTGGTCATGTCACACACACACACACACACACACACACACACACACACACATATACACACAAACACAAGCTAAGAGCATGCGTACAGAAGCCCACACACCTACTGAAATATAAAACGTTTGTGAGTTTAAGCACAAACAAGTGTACGGCTGCATACACACACGCATACAGTTAGGGATGTTTCAGGAGACAACTGCGAGGAGAGATAGAACTGAAACGTGTTTGCGTCAATTATTATTATGTTAAAAGTCTTTTTTTTTAATGTAAAAAAAGAAACTTTTTCATTTTTAACATGAAACTGTAAATTAAGTTTATTTTGAAAGGTAGGTAAAGCAAAACTCAGAACTCTTTCAACATACAGTAAGTCAAAAGTCAAAATAAATGGTTAAAACATTCACTTTGACTGTAAACCAGTATAATTTACCAAGGCTAATGCTACCAAGCAGAACTAGGAAGCTTAATAGAGGTTGCTTCAGTTCTGAATAAAATATTTTAAAACCACACATACTATCATATGCGTCAAAATGAAACATTTTCTATTAGGGGGCTTTTCTAGAGTGTGGCGAATCTTAGTATTTGTTGCGAATGTATTATTTTGTGGTGTGAAGTTCAGGAAAGTCGATTCATATTTACATTCATATTTCCCCAGAGTAACCAGGGACTTTGACAAGAAAAAAACTGTCTTGCAATCTTCTGTTCCAGTGTCTTTGTAGGCCTCCAATGTATTCTTACAAATGCCATTCACGTGAATGGAGTTTTAGATAAGAATACAAAGAGAAAAAACATAATAAAATAAAAAACAATTAAAAAAATGTAAGACTAGATACCACTACAGGTGCTGGACGTAAGAACATGTTTTTGCTTTTAAATTTTTCCATCTCTTTAATGTGGTATATTCACCCTATGAATGGTTCACATTATTTTCTGCTATATGATATCTACAGTACTGATAAAATGCTAGTTTGAATTAGTTTTCTGCAAAGATAGGCATTTCATTAATTTAATTTCATTAGCTGCACTAATTAATATGCTGACACATGAAAGTGGTTGCTCAGTTCCCCTCATCTATATGTAACGTCATAGCACATTTTAGCTTGTGTGTTTCATTTTCATTTATTTACTTATTTGGTTAAGTCTAAACCCTAACTTCCAGCAGACAGCCCAAAAACTGATAAACTCACTGTGCGCTAACTATATTGTCATCTTGTATGATATCTTAAGTTCTGACAAAAGGCTAATTAGATTTTTTTTTTTTTTTGCTAAGAAAGAACTACTTGCAAAACTATTTCATAAAAATCAATATTCTAAAACACAATGTCAAATCCCATATAGAGTTATCACCAAAACTCAGACAGATGAACATATAGTGAAGCTTACAGCAGCTAAAGAGCCAGACAGAGAGGGTACATTAGACTTTCATTCATCAGTTGACAAGAAACACCGCTCCAGAAAAAAGCTATGTTTTTATTTTTTTATTTTTTTTAAGCGTGAAGTTTCTTTCTCTCCCATGAGTAATTCTAAGTTATTAAGTTAAGTAGTGCAAATGACAAAACTTATAGTGCGTCCACAAGATACAAGCCTTTGGTGATCACTCACAACCCCCACCCCTCCTCCACACAGTTGCTATTAGCCAAGAAACTGGTGTCTGAGTGACATTCCTGGAAAAAAGATTGCCACTGAACTACAGTTTTTTGCCATCATATGTACACAAAAAAAACTTAACAGACAATTCTGAAAATGGGAAGCTCATGTATCAAAAACAAGACTCCAGACCACAGAAATAGAATCAGATTCATTCACTTTTTTGCTTCAGACTTCTAAACTCGCAGCACGATTCCATTGTTTTCACTCAAATACAAATCAAATCAATCAGGAGTGAAACCTTAAGCCCAGTTTAGACCAGATAAGTTGAAAATTGAAATTGCTTGCAATGCTGGTCTGCAACTTTCTGAAAGCTGCCAGTTTACACCAATGCAACTAGAAGTGCCTTGTATCATCTCCATAGCAACTACTCTGTCAGGCTTTTATGTAGCTGGATATGATTTGTTGCGTCTTGAAATAGGAACGAGCATTGGAGCATTCAGTCCTTACCACAGCGGCCCATTTCGAGTCCGGAAAATGTGTATGTTCAAAATGTTGTTTTGGTTGTGCAACAGAAAATTCATTTTGGACAGATAGTGTAACTAGCTGTCTGGATTTACCCTACAGAAATCTGAGGAGCAGTTAACCATAGACCTCTGGAGTTTAAACACAAAGAAAGCGGAAGGTGATGGACATCCATCCCAACAGAGAGACATCCGGCGGAACACCCAGCGGCAACTGAACCATCCCAAAAATAGAACGTTGTGGGTATAGACAATTCTAACCCGGTCACTCTCTAGCTCACTCGACACGTTGAGCCTCTGTCCAAAACTTGACTTAAATCAGGTAGCTGTAACTGACTTAAACAGCTGACTTTGCTATCAGCTATTGAACACATGGCATCCCGTACGTTCTAAAACCAGCCTCTGGAGACTAGACCAGCGGCGCCTCAGCAACACCCTCAGCTGGTTTCAGGCCGACATGGGCTGACGCTGCTGCGACTTATTGCTGCAACGTTCTAAATCATTTTTCATCTCTTCTTGAATCTTTGTTTTGGACTGGGCTTTTGAGATTGCCACTAAGCTCCATCATTTTGTCAAAAGGTTACTTAATGCTTTGATTGGTAAGTCTTTTTTTGAACGTACCAATACATAAATAATTGAGAAAAACATCAACTGTTTTTAATAATTGCAAACTTGGACCTTCTTTGAGATCAGAAAAAGACACTTCAATCAGTCCCCTTTGCAACACCAAAGGCAACACTGGAGAAGATTACTGTATTGCTTGTTTTTAAGCAGCAGTTCCTGCAGCTTAAAAACAACCATATATTAGCAACTCTAGAGAACTAATGCTCAATGCACCATCAGTTTAAGTCTGTCCCATTGGACACAAACATACATCAAACGAGCCAGTGGGTGCAGCACAGTAGTGGCTTGGTGTCACCCTCTGCTTCTCGCTGCTGGCAGCCAGTTTGAAGCTAGCAGCTGCAACAGTTGGCTGAATAGTAAGTGAGAAGTGAAAGCTTCACGGCCTGCATGGAAAGGTGACTTCATGGCTTCCCTCAATGCAGCACAGAGGGAAAATATCCAGCGGATTGCAAGACGTGGTTCTACCCCAAGCATCTCGGAGCAATGGACGAGAAACGCAATAGTTTGAAACCCAGCCAACACTTGGGAGTTATTTTCAAAGCTGCCAGGGATTTTTCGGTTCAATCCTGACGGCTGTGCGTAATGCACAGTACAACTTTATAGCCAGGGGTGAATAGAAGCATATGCCAAAATATGTCTGCGGAAAAACATGGATCTGGAGGAAATCCCAGACATTTCTTGTGGAATGATTTGAAGCCTGGTTTTAGATTTATGATCCATGACAGTTGGAATAGGAATATTGTCATAGGGGAGGAAGTCTTGTTGTGGGTGAGTTGGTACAAGAAAGAGGCAGCATCACAGGTCAGCGTGAGAGTCTTGTATACAACATCTAATGGGCCCTCAGAAAAATAGCAGGTCAGACCTTACCGCTGAGCAGCATTCAAGAGTTAGGTAAGTCACTGAGAACACCATTAGCATATGATACTGGCTGTGAGATGGAGTAGGGATGGCCTGGAATGTTCCATTGACAAGACCCATTACATTACAACATGTGTGAAGACACAAAAAGCGAGGTACATGTTTTAGATACAAGGTACAGAAGTTTTGAACAATATTTTTTACTTTACTCTGGAATGGTGTTTTTGTTTAATTTTTTTGTGCTTAAATATACTGCAAAGACGTTTGCCAGCATTAATCATTTAATCTTTAAATGCAAAATCCCTATCAATTGCAAAAACTCAATCACCGGGAAGTGCAGTTTTCTGTTAAATATTAAACCTTTATATATATTTTACAAAACTTTATAATTAAACTGTTGAAATTGAAAGGGAATGGCTGTTCAAAGTAGATCAAGATTACCATTGAGCTCTGATTAAAACAATATATAAACCGGGAGTATTCAAAGTTGTATATTTTTGGGAACTGAGTCTCTGGGGACCAGTGATTATTTGCTTCAAATGAAACACAATGTTACCCTGTCCCTACTCCTTCATGGATTTTGTGCTGTTCAAGGACAACATAATTGAATTTGCTTGGCATGCAGATTTGTAGCTGTGCAGTGGCATCAATCATTGTAAACAATAGCTCTGGGTACAAACCTCCATCAACCAGACGCTGTGGAGGTGGGTGTGGTGTGCAATCAGCTACAGTGGAGAAGGGTGTCGGGATAAATCAGCAGAGCAGTGCAAGGTGAGTTAATTGTCTCGTCTGTGCTTTTTTGTACTAATTAAACTCTCCCTTTATAAATGCAATAAGGTGCTGGACCTTCAGATTGCCAACAATACAAAGTATATGGAACATTTAGTTGGCATTAAAGAAATCTGATCAAGCTCAAATTTAAAAAAGCAAAACATCTTCCAAGTATGCTAAAGTAAGCCATGGTTTTCCACAAGTCTCAGTGCTTGGACCAATTCTATTCACTTTGTTTGCTTTCGCTAGGCAGTGTTATTAGGACACACTCAATTAACTTTCATTGTCATGTAGATGACCAATTATACCTATCAATTAAGCCAGGTGAAACCAGCTAGCTAAAACTTCAAGCGCACATTAAAGATGTAAAATCCTGGATGACCTACACTTTTCTGATGGTAAACTCAGACAAAATGGAAGTTAGTGTGCTGGGCCATATACACCTCCGAACCTCATTGTCTAAAGATATAGCTACTCTGGATGGTATTGCCCGGGCCTCTAGCACTACGGTCAGAAATCTAGGAGTTATTTTTATCAGGAATTATCCTTTAACTCCCATTTAAAACAAAACTCGAGAACAGCCTTTTTCATTTTCTTAACATTTCCAATATTAGGATCATCCTGTCTCAATACTATGCTGAGTCCATGCATTTGTTTCTAAAGGCTCTGAATCTTGATCATTAAGGTTTTTGTGACTTCAATGTAATACATTTAAATCAATTCAGTATATCTTCTCACCAATCTCCATTGCCATAAATATCCCATATATATCATAGAGCCTTAATTCAAACATACACAAATTGACCCAAAGGGAGAATAAATCAAGGACTTGTTTTGCCATTCAGTTTTATAGACTCCATAAGTGGTTAGTTATCAAGTTTATGTCTTATAAATATCTGTTCAGCAGATTTGAACTGTTATTCCTCTTGTTTGTTAGTCCAGCCTACTTTTATTCCATAGCTCCAGTATTTATCATTTGTTTTGTTTAAATACCAAGCCAAACATAAACACTCATAAATCTTCCAAGAAGAACACAGCATATATGTCCCACGGGACTCAATGTTTCAGGTCCCCATAGGGGAGCTGTTCACAGTGCCTGACTGTAAATGGCAAATTCCCCTGAAACTCTTTGCCCCATTTTAACAACTATAGTCAGGACTTGCTTTCATTTCAAGGCAGAGTTTTTGTTGTTGTTGTTGTCTTTTCAAAATAAAATAAAAAAGTCGGACACACATGCAGCCTTTGGCATCACACATGCCACATTAACAGATATACAGTTACAAACAAGTGCAAAGGCATGCACATGCACACACAAACAGGATCAGTGACCTCACATGCTATTTGAAGGTTTTTAGCCAAGCCACTGTTCAAAATGATTAGGTACTTGTCGTGGGTGAGGAGATTGCGTGTCAAGGGCTTTCCATTGGTTAAGGGGTGCTTAAGGTCACAGCACTTTCAGCCTCTAATGCAGTCTGAAGAGGTCATCCAATAAAATGGCACTCTTTATCCCACCCACACTGAAACCTACAGCACAAGTAAGTGAGTAAAAAGTAAGACTTTGCCCTTTGTTTTGACTTTGTTTTGAATGTAAAATCAAACTACAATGTTAACACAAACTACAATGTTAACACATACCATCTCTACATGATGAATAAATATATACACACACTGTTCCACTAATGTTGGATCAAAACAGATCCAACACATTATAAAAGACATATTTGACACCACATTTGTATTTTAGGGTTAGGTAGCTGGTTCAACAGCTTCAAGTGTCAAAGCTAATCATACCAACACTTGGCTAGTCACTACAGTGGGGCTCAAACGTTTGGGCACCCCAGGTAAACATTTGTATTAGTGTGCATAACGAAGCCAAGAAAAGATGAAAAAATCTCCAAAAGGCATTAAATAAGTTACAATATGTCACAAAAAGTTAGATTTTATTTCTATCATTTACACTTTCAAAATTATAGAAAACAAAAAAATGCCATCTGCAAAAGTTTGGGCACCCTGCAGAGTTAATAGATTTTACTGCCCCCTTTGGAAAGTATCACAGCTTGGAAACACTTCTTGTTGCAAGCCAAGAGTCTTTCAATTCTTGTTTGAGGTATCTTCCCCCCCTTTTTTACTTCCAAAAGTATTCCAGTTCTTTGAGATGTCTGTCTGTCACACATTGCTCTTTTAAGGTCTATCCATAGATTTTTAATTATGTTGAGGTCAGGAGATTGTGAAGGCCATGGCAAACCCTTCAGTTTAGGCCTCTTGATGTAATCGACTGTGGATTTTGAGGTATGTTTAGGATCGTAATCCATTTGTAGAAGCCATCCTCTCTTTAACTTCAGCTTTTTCACAGATGGCATCAAGTTAAAGTAAAAAAATTTGCTAATATTTTATTGAATCAATTTTTCCTTCTACTCATGATATGTTCCCTGTTCCACTAGCTGCAGAATAACACCCATGCTTAACAGTTGGACAAAGGTTCTTTTCATTGAATTCTGTACCCCTTCTTCTCCAAACGTACCTTTGGTCATTCCATCCAAAAAGTGCTATTTTAACCTCATCGGTCCACAGAACTTTTTCCCACAATGCATCAGGCTTGTCTATATGGTCATTTGCAAACTTCAAACGCTGATTTTTGTGGTGAGGACGTAGAAAAAGTTTTCTTCTGATGACTCTTCCATGAAGAATATATCTGTACAAGTACCTCTTTATAGTGGAATGGTGTACCACAACTCCAGTGTCTGCCAGGTCTTTCTTGCAGTCAAACGTGGGTTTGGACTTGCTTTTCTCACAATCCTGCGAGCTGTTCTGGCTGATATTTTTCTTGGTCTTCCAGATCTGGCTTTAAGTTCCACTGTTCCTAATGACGGCCATTTCTTAATAACATTCCAAACAGAGGATATTGGCATCTGAAAACGCTTTGATATCTTCTTAAAGCCTTCTCCTGCTTTGTGAGTGTCAACTATTTTCAGTTTCAGTTTTCTAGACTGCTTAGAAGAACCCATGGTGCTGCTTGTTGGGGCGAGGTCAGATGAGTCCTTAAAACCTTAAGATTGACTTAACCTGGTCTTTGCAGACACTGATTGAGAACAATCCATGACGCTGTCAGGTCTCAGCTTTCCGAAGAGGGCGGTGCATGCTAGAAACTCTGCAGGGTGCCCAAACTTTTGCAGACGCCATTTTTCAGTTTTCTGTTATTTTGAAACTGTAAATGATTTAAATAGAATTAAACTTTTTCTGACATATTGTACAAATGTAAAATCTGTCATGTGATACATTTTGGAGATTTTGCCATCCTTTTCTTGGCTTCTTTATGCACATTAATACAATTTTTTACCTGGGGTGCCCACACTTTTTGAGCCCCACTGTAGTTCCATTAAGCCAGCCATGCCAAAAAATGTATTTATGCATTTCAAAATTCAATGATACCCGGTGTTACAGGGCTCTGCAGCGGCTAAATCCAACCAGCAGCAGCTGCATGTTATGTGGCGCTAGATGATACATGAACATGTGCACTTTTGCATCCAGGACGCAAATACAGGACGCATAAACACACACACAAACACTGTCTGATTCAGGGATAAACATGCACCTTTACATGCTTAACCAGTTAATATATGCAGCTTCAGGAACACAGATTACGCCATATGCTTTGCCAATCTGGGGGACACGAAGAGGCTTTAATGCTAACGCAGCCACATGATGTTTTTGTCTTTCATACAGTCCCTCTTGTAACTAAACAAATCACGAGTAGTCACGAAATTGCAAAAATGACATAAGGGCCAGCATCATTCAAAGCTGCAAAACACTCTTGCTTGAGGACTTCTTCCTGTCTCCTTTCCTAAGCCCTTACATTGGTCAAGGATGCCTGTCAGTGTGCCACACATTGGTCCAGAAAACTCCAGAATCTGCTGTGTACATTCACAAGCCTTAGGGAATGAACATGAATGCTTTTGGTGACTTTATAAAAACTTAACATAACAAGCATTCATCTGAGTAAAAGAAGGAAAGACATTGTTACACTATATTAGATATGACAATAACAGCACGTCTGTAAACACCTTAACCACTAAAGTGGACTGTGTGTGTGTGTGTGTGTGTGTTTCTGCAGAGAAATCTGCTTAAGGTTCACTATCAGGACTTTGTCTGTGTATTATTGCTAGTCTGTCCATGAGTATGTGTTTTATCGCTCCATTTTGACTTTATTCTTGTTCAAAATGAACTCATCTTTATTTTTCTGAAGTGTGATTCAAGTTAGACTGCTGTTTTAAAACTGCAGTAAACAGAAAACTACTTCATAGAGAGAGCAAGGGAGATGGAGAAGACAGAAAGAGAGAGCTAGAGTTTGTGCAGAAGCAGTCAGAGAAACTAGATCTATCTAAACACACCTGCTTATAATGATTTTCACCAAGCTGTGTGTGTGTGTGTCTGTGTGTGTGTGTGTGTGTGTGTGTGTGTGTGTGTGTGTGTGTGTGTGACTGATACGCTTGTGGTTCATCGGTACTCTAAAGGCTGAAACAGATGCATGGAAACACACACATAAACACACACACACTCAAAGTACGGAATAGATTAGCGGAGAGCAGACTTTCTAAACACACTCATGTAAACAGTGCAGACACACACACACAGACACACGTCGCCATTTAGACTAACCTCTTAATGCTATGAAGAGCGTTATGAACAGAACATGTGTGCATTAGGATATAATGTGAAACATAGAATCATGCTGTATAAACATGTCAATTTCACTTAGAAGTATATTAAATATAGTGGTGGAAGGATAATGGAAGTCATTATAAACACACATCTCTGCCTCCTGCATTGCACAGAAAGCATCTCACCATTTACCTTGCTTCCATTGGCTAATACTTAAAAAAGAGTTGTCATAAAATGTATAAATTGTTATTATGGTAAAGTATACTGTCAACTACTGTAACTATACTATAACTACCATACATTTAAGTACATATGGGGCTATAGATCCCCAAAGAGTTAATTTGTACACGATTAAATAAGAATTGATAACAAATACATTTAGCAAATTATGTAAATGAACAATTAAAATTCACTAACACTAACCGCCATAGATCATGTGATGTTTTTTACAGTGTGTTCTGGGGACAAGCAGCTAGCAGATAGTGATGAGATGTTTTTTACAGTGTGTTCAGGGGACAGGCAGCTAGCAGATAGTGAGGAGATGTTTTTTACAGTGTGTTCTGGAGACAGGCAGCTAGCGGATAGTGAGGAGATGTTTTTTACAGTGTGTTCAGGGGACAGGCAGCTAGCAGAGAGTGAGGAGGTGTTGGCTGTATTGTAACAACAAATGTTATGCGAGGCATCAACTTAGAGTAACGTTAAGATAATAACACTGGTTTCAGATGGTTGTTTTGTGTATGTCAGCTGTAGTATACATCCTTGACGTTTCGCTTCCGGGATTGCCCCCTTGTTGCTGGAAATTCCGCTGTATACCCTTATTTTCCTTTGTGTTATAATTCTCCGGGGTAGATTTGTGAGGACTATGGTTAACTTCTCTTTAGATCTCTGCAGGGTAAATCCACATCCACGAGTTTTCTGTTGCATGACTAAAACTACTTTTGAAGGTACACATGTTCCACCAAAACAAGTTCCTTCCTGAGGTTATTCTGTAGAGGCCCCGTGGCTCAAGGACCGCCCAAGACAACTGTGATTGGTTTAAAGAAATGCCAATAAACCAGAGCATGTTTTTCGCCTATTCAGGAATGCTGTGTGGACTAGCCAGACTTTGCTCTGCAGCGCTGGTCTGCCAAAGCAAGACTACTCCAATTCTAACTGAGCTGGTGCTGTAGCAGCCCTGACGCAGCACATGTCCCAGACCTTTTTGTGACCTTGTCTCTCCCTATCTAATATTAATTGTTTCCTCTCTTTCCATCTTTGTCTCCTTCCATCCCCCCTTCACTCCCTCCCAACAAGTCTTTCATATTTCAGTAGGTTTCAGCAAGTATCAAGTCTGTAAGGTTAACTCGCTCCTTTTAAAGGTCCCTACTGTAGAGATGTATGTGTGCTTTATACCAGCTGTGGGTGATGCTGATGATGACAAAAAATGCATGTCTCTAAATGATTCTCTCTAAAGCACTATTGCTGCAGCAATCAGAAGGGACTATTATGAAATTGTGCTGGCTCAGTCCCCTCTTGACACTCCTTAGATTTATTTTTTGCGAGCAATCACAGCCATTCAAGTCAATGTTCGTTATTCCACCAGCTGCGGCACGGCGCATCCCAGAAGCGTGCGTGAAGATACGAGTCAGGTCTATTTTGAAAGCCGGGCCGGAAGTGAAACAGCAAGACTATCCTGTCAATTCACCAAAACACCCCCTCCAAAATATCATTCATGTCTCCTTCACAACTTTACAGACAACGAGAGTCTCATCTTGAAGGTGAAAAAACATGACAGACATTTTCTGGTCTCTTCACGAAAGATAAGTGCATACCTCTGTCCACCCCACCAATACCCTTTGGTCTGTCTATACATGTACTTTTCATGTTGCCATAAAGTTTAATCAGCGATCCCGTGCAGACAATTCCTATGAGGAAAATGCCAAAACTCTACTGGTTGGGCTTCCATTTCAGTTGTGGTGCTTCCAAAGTCACCTGAGCTGCCAAGACGGACATCTTTATCTGAAAACTTCAGGAAACAAGAAGAAATGAAGTGTGCACTTTAGTTTTATAAGAACCATAGTGCATTCTTATATTTATATTGTATCCTTGTAGGCTTTTACAAACAGCAATTTGCAATATGCCAGCATAATACCCTGCCTTGTTAACACAGGAGGCAATTAAAAGAGAATGTTTTTTTCTACTCTGCATATTTAAATGTAACACGCTTTGCTTCATTGTTATGTTGCCTGCCTGTGTGTATGTGTGTGTGAAGGCTACGCTTGCATTGACATGCTGACATTTTTGTTGTTTCTATTTATGTGAGGATGACAACCTGACCTAAATCTTACCTCTGATCGGGTCCCTGGGAGGCTTGTACAAGTGCATTCTGGGTGAAAAAACCTCTCACCAGCTGACCTTGTTACACCTTTCTGTCACTCCTCAGGAAGTATTTGCATGTAGTGGGTATAGTATTTGTGCGCCTCTTTCCCCAATGGTGATTCTTTTTCAACCTTTTCTTTTCTTGTTCCACATCAGTTTTCTAACCTCTGGCACTCCCTGGCTGTCTGTAACCTGTGAAGTGTGTGTGATGTTCATTAAACAGCTTCTTGCACAAAGTTAGAGCTTTTTCAATGTCAGGTTGTCAATGTCTGGTTTAAAAGAATGGATGGCTAATATTTTGTATTTTAAAAGTTAAATAATTAACTATATGTAAATTTTTATATGTTTCTGAGGCTCTGTCATTTTTTATCTGATGATCATAAATGACCTGTAACAGTAAACAAGACCAACAATGAAAAGAACGCTATTTTTATATTGTTTCTTTTTGTTGCCTCTGCCTTGGTTTGATTTTCCCTGCAATGTCCCAGACGGCGCTACGGCAACACATTCTGACACGTCACAGATTTATTTTCTGTAACGTATTCTCTTATTGTAAATGGATGATTGTTTGTTAGAAAAAAACATTCATAGACCTCCCCGTGACGCTAATTCAATAATCTAAAGTGGGCAAAACAGCACCGTGAAGAAAAGACCTTTATGACAGCAGGTGTGGTAAAAACACCACCACTGTTGTCCAAAATGGTTGCTAAAATCAACACAAACTAAAAGTTCCATACAGACAGTTTAACTTTGTAACATGTGCAAGATAAATATCTCTTATCAATTCCCAAAGGTACAATAAATAATATTTCTGCATTAGAATCTCTACAAAGGTCTATACCTAAAGTATGTTATATATTTTGTTGACCGCCATTGTTTTACACCATCTTTACTCTGACGGCACATCAAGTAAGCCGGCCTTGGCCTTTTTTTGCTAACATTTCTGCAATGTCAGATTATACAGTAAAGAGTTTAAACTGGATGTTTTAGTGTCTCCGGGCCTGGCAAACTGCACTGCCACAGTAGGTCTCCCATCATGTAGCGTCATTGACACTGCACATGTCCCAGACCTTTTCATGACCTCGTCCTTCCCTATCTAATATTCACTCACTCCTTCTGCTTCTCCTTCCTGCTCTCTTTTTGTCTGCTCGTGTTCAACCTCCTCAGCCCCCCACCACCAGCTCTTTCATATTTCAGTAGGTTTTAGCGAGGATCAACTCTCTGAGGTTAAGTTGTTCCTTTCTGCGTGTGTGTGTGTGTGCGTCTGCGTCTACGCCTTGTGTGTGTGCTCAGTAGACTAGCATGTCCCAGTGGTTAAGTTGAGTTTTTCAGGAGAGGTGTTTTACTGCTGTATAGTTAGTGCATCGTGTGTGTGTGTGTGTGTGTGTGTGTGTGCGTGAGTTTTTCCCTATCAGCAAAGACATTGTGACGCATAGGAAGATAAACTATTCTTTAGGCTTTGGACATGAAAATCAGTAGACCATTTTGGATCTTCCCTGCTCTCACAACCTTTCTCACATAGTTACAATTTCAGCAGGCATTATGTGTGTGTCTCTATTTGTGTTGCCACAGTGAACAGAGAGTAAAGTAACATGTAAATGGAACAGGAACGCACAGTGTCATTCATGCCAAACGTCCCACACAGGGATGAGTACAGGACCCTGCTATGGTGTTGTTTGGAGCACAGGTTTCCTATGGGCCACAAGGAGCAGATAACTGAACGTTGCGTAAGTGCATTGAACGAATGAGGTAGAGTGAGGCAGTCCTCTTTCTGGTTTGGGTAAAACTCTTGCTTTGTGCTGAAAGTCAGTTCTGCACCTTTCCCACCAAATCATACTTGACTCCGTAAGACAGAATTAACAAATAGGAAGCAAAACATGAAACACATTTCCACTGCAGTGAACTCACTTCGTCATCACTGTGCTTAACATAACATGACACTCAAGGTGTTCAGCAAACTACTCCAGGAAAGTTCCCTCTAATATTTAGATTTTGTGAAAAAAATCAGTTTCAAATAGGACAGGTGGAAGATTTAGATAATGTCACAATTCTATTCAATATTGATTTTTCGATTTCAAGATTTGATTCAAAATCGATTTTTCAATTAAAAACAAATCAATTCACAGAATGTAAATGTAGTTACTTTTCCCATGTGGAAGTATACATGGCCTTACAAAACGACAAAAAAAAATTTGAATTGATTTTTGGAATTCTATCAATCGATTTTGGATCTGTAGAGCTTGAATTGTGATAACAATGTGAATCAATTTTGTTGCACACCCCTATCAAATAGTGTTATGATGTTTACTTCAGAGCTTGGAAGTAGAATCCATTTTGGGGATATGAATTATAGCCAACCTTTTACATCAAGCATGTGGTCTGGCCCAACCCCAGCATCTTAATACAGTTGATAGCAAGTTTTGCACCAAAGCATTTGGATGACATTCCTACCAGCACACTGAACAGTGGTGAGCCTCTATTGACACAAAGCTTGAGATAGTGGATTTAGGCCTGTAGTTGAAGAGAACGCCACAGTGAAGTACAGTGTGTGCCATGAGGAAAAACTGACTCAACTCAGCCCGCTCTCCCCTGAGCAGAACTGTATTAAAGGGGTCTGCAACAGTATTTAGCAGGATCCTATTTAAGAGTTGTTGGGGACTTTGGGTGAAAGCCAAAGAAAATGGTTTGAGTTATACTTCTCTGCTAGCAGGTACATACATTTTTAGACATTTCTGTAATATCTACAGTAAAATACTACATACCACCGTTAAATACCCTAAAACAGTAACTAAGTCTTACTGTAAAAGGAATATACAGTTACTGTAAATTAGAATTGCAACAGCATCCTCTCCTAAAAACAAATGAGACTGTCGTGAATAGTAAGTGAGGATAATTGAGTAAGGAAGACATAATGCACAAGAATGTCTTCCATATGGTGTACATTTTCTCTTGCTCTGCATGCTGGCATTTCCATAATAGTACTTACATATTTAAAGAAGGTCTATTGTTGCTTTTAGAGACATACACGCAAAATACCAACAGTAATGCTGTATGTAACATGTCAATGATGGGGTTCTGTTTGAAGAAAAAAACAAACACGTACCCCTAATGTCCACGAGGCACGTCTGCGCTGTGTTCTGTGTGCATGGCGTGCCCCATGAGCAATCACAGCCATTCAAGTCAAGGTTTGTTATTCCACCAGTTGCAGCACGGCGCATCCCAGAAGTGTGCGAGAAGCGGCTCTCCGCTCCGCTAAAGATACGAGTCAGGTCTCTTTCAGAAAGCCGGGCTGCAAGGTTAAACTTCGAGACTATCCTGTCAATTTACCAAAACACGTCCCCCGCAATACTGTTACCAAAGACGATGACAGATTCATCTTGAAGGTGGAAGCGCATAATAGACATCACACCAGAAAAGAGAAGACATGGAGTTAAACTGAAAGTGCTTGTAGTGGAAGGTAGATACGAGCTAATAAACATGTGCTTTTTGTGTAAAGTACAGAGCAGAGACAATATCATCTGCAAATTGAGCAGCAAGACGCTCTGCTTCTGAGACAAGTGTGGTAAGGCGTGTGGCGGAGGACGGAACTAAACAGCGACGCAGCAGGAACACAGCACAGAGCGCCTAGTGGAGAATCACAGTTAGACCTAAATAAATTGGACCACATAAAAGCCATGTGGGTTTATTTTGTTGGAAAATTAAGTTTTGAGCAAACCATTAAAGAAGCTGTAGCTTTGCAAGCTGCAAGCAGAGGTTTGCACTCTACCAAGTGTCATTAGTTCTTAGGTATTCTCTGCTTTCATCCTTTCACTTTTGTTTTCCTTGTCTGTGACCACGTTATGCTTTAATACACTTTCCTTTCCTCTTCTTATTTGTTGTAAGAGTGGTGGCAATATTCATCAACAATCTAACACAGATAGTAGTTCTCCCTCCAGCTCCATCACTTACTCTACGCACTCTAATTCTTTGGATAGCGTATCATCACGCTATCTCCTGGGGGCTCACTTTCATACCAAAAGATGGCACATGCCCAAAACTTACAAAGTATGCACAGAAATATTCACATGTATAAAACTCAGCATACGCCAGGCCCTGTGGACCTTATCCTTAATACATCCAAATCAACATGAAATGGAGTGCATGTGAAGGATCCACCGACCACGCCTTGCCTCCTCCTACAACTTACTTTGCAAATGACTATACATGCACCCATGACATCATTCTTTGTCCAATCACGGGTGATTCCACTGCAGATGAAAACAATAAAAGCTTCACCAACTGGAAGACTGAGGTGCTAATCAAGGGGGTGAAGGCAAGGAAGAAATATTCTATTATGTGTTTTAATGAAATAGCAAATACAGTAACAAAATACTGTGCAGAATTATTATAACATTTTTATACCGCCTTTCACAAAACCTAACAACATTTTACAGAAATACTGGGGCTAAGCCAAGCCAAGGGAGGTTGTAGGATGTAGTAAGCCGGTTGTCCTTGAGGAGTTTTTTCAACCAAGGATGTAGCATTGTGTAAATGTGCAGGGAGGGTGTCCCTGAGGGACAGGGCCGCAGCACCAAAGGCTCTGTCTCCGAAGGTACAAGGTATAGTGTAGGGAATGGAGACCAGGACAGTGTCTGAGGACCACAGGTTTTGGGGTTGTATGGATGGAGGAGGTTGAAGAGGTACTGTGGGGCCAGGGCATGGAGGGATTTGTAGTTGAGAAGGAGGATTTTATATTTGATGCAGGACTTAATTGGGAGCTACTGACAGTGGATAAGGGTTGGGGAGATGGTCCTCAGGTCTTGTTGTGGGTGAGGACCCCCGGCGGAATCCTTTGCAGTAGTCCAAACGGGAGGTGATGAAAGCATGAATGAGGATTTCTGCCACAGAGGCAGAGAGCGAAAGCCAATGTTTTTAAGGTGATAAAAGGCTCCAAAAGAAAGTTTGGAGTCCAGGATGACACTACAACTTAAATGCAAGAACTAGTTAAAACGTATACGCTAAGTCTCCTACCACTTTTTCACATTTATGAGATCAAAACAGCGCGGTAAAGCTGCTGCATGTTTCCCAATGTGTGGTGGCCAGGTCAAGATCATTTGCTACACCTTGTACACTTACATACAAATCATCCATGGGATCAATTACACATCCCATGAGTTTGCCTACTCAACACTGTGTTTGTTCATGGGGAGATGGATCCGTGCATCCGGGCGTCGGACTGTGGGGGAAAAAGGGCACTGAGTACCCAGGGCCCTCATGTAAGGAGGTCTATGGGAGTGGCCCAAAGAAAATGCCTTTCTACAGGACCCAGGATTTTGTGCTACACCCCTGGATGCATGTGAGCCTAAGCAACTACAGACTCACAGACACAATTGCATTCATCCTTGTCTACCTTTTTGTTGCACAGTGAGTAAGGTATTTTGTCTTTGGGAAAAAAAGCCGGGGTGCGTACTACATAAATATATAGGCCGGCAGAGGGGGAATATATTTTCAGATTTTCTGGGTGAATTTTTGGTGTGTTTGTCTCCTTTATGTTTAACAGAAGTTATTGTGGCCTGAGATGTCCCGTTTTGGCTTTGGCCTTCTGATGTGAAACATTATCCACATAAATGTTCACACTTTTATGGTAGTATCAGCAGATATAATCATTTTTTATTTATTTAGTCAAGGTCATTGAAGTTTGAGTTCAGTTAGAATCGGTCACGTTACAGAGCCAGACGCACATTCACAGGTCAAGGTAATTTCTATAAACCGTACCACACCTGCATATGCATCGCTCATACTGTACACAAGGCCCCTGGTCTTTCCACCTATTCGTTCAAATCCCAGACTGGTTTATATTTGTAGTCTACCCTGTTTCTCTTTTCTCCCATTTCCTGTCTTACTTACAAAGAGATCCAATTGTCCATTTGGGAAAAGAGTCAAGCGGCAATTTACACTCAAGTGTCTTAAATCTCCCTCTCTCTTCTGTCTTTCTCCATCGTACACACAGTTCCAAATGTTATGGTGATGGACACAAACACACATGCATACCAAAAATGCATTCATTCACACGCAGAGACATTTATGAAACTTAATCTTCCAGTTGCCTTTCTATCTCTCTCTCTATTTATCACTCACAGTCACGCACACACACATACACACACACACACACAAGCACACGCATACTTATTTTTTATTTGGTGACATCAACCCCTCAACATTAATTTTAATGACCACCAATACCCCTATAATAGATGGGAACACACAGACACACACACGCACACACACACACAGACACACACACATCCGCACAGCAAAAGGCGCCACAGATCCTGCAGAGCAATATAGTCTGCACTTTGTTTATTATCTATTACGAGAGGCAAGGGACTGTGTGTGTGTGTATGTGTGGGTGTGTGTGTTTGTGTGCGTGTGTGTGCGCTCACGCGCATGTGTGTGTGTGTGTGAGGTTTTGATAAGATCAGCCCAGTGTTTCTGCTATCCTATCCTATTGGCACCTCTCTTTGTCCTGCTTGACACTCCACAACTAAAAAGCCCAGCATCAAACTGAGAGTGACTAAAGGGAAAAGGTGGGGGAGTTAGTGTGTTTGTGCATGTGACTCAAAGATATCCAACTCTATTAAGACACGTAATGGTCTTCTATTCAAAATCAGATCACGTCCACAAATTGAGGATCTCGATTCCAGTACAGTGTGGTTTTTAATTAGAGCCAGGCCTGCAAAGCCCGGTTAGAGGGGCAGTATCAAAATACTAAAAAAAGTGATCGGGGATTGGTTCCACATGGCTCTCACAAACGTTTCCCCCGAACTCAAATACTGAAATTTTGTCACAGCCATCTACGTCTGATACCGATGCCCAAGGGACTCACATGTACGTGGCTAACAAAACAAGAAGGAGAGAGTATGACTTTCTGCTGTAGTCTGGACGCCATTACTCCACCTCATCTTTACATAGAAAACATGTATGTATTATTTATTTGAATGTCGAGTACAGAACCTTTAATCAGGGAACTTTAGTCAGGTAGCAATCCGTGTGATGTATTTAATTCATTTATCATACATGTATAAGGAGAAAAGGTTCTATTTATTGTAAAAGAAAAATAAGAAACGTATGTGTGTATGTATGTACACATATTTTTCCATATATATATTTTATTATTTCAAATCTGGGTCAGAGCCATTCAAAGGCCTACAATACATGTGTCTAGCAGTAAATAACTGTTCTTATGATAAATCCGTTCGGTTTAAACTCTTCTAACTTCACTATTTTTTTTCTGCACATGTTGACACATACCAAACTGAAGAAAACTGCTAGACTGGATAAGTCCCGCCCACTCTGCCTGCCATTAGATTTTTCCCTGCAGCTTGGACTGGAACCTGCACGTTTAATTTCTCCTGCTTCAGTTCACAACTTTGCAAGAACCAATCACAAACTGGCTTATCTACCTGGAGCGCTATTGGCGGGTTTAACTCCATGATGATTGGGAAGCAGCTTCTTGTTTATGCCACATAAAGGCCACCGAAAGCCACCAAAGCGCAGGAAGCCCGTTGATGCCGCTGTCGCTTGTACGCCACCCGGATCTTTGCTCTGATTGGCTGAAGGACTATCCAATTGCGAAAAGAGTCATTTGAACTACGCCCGTTGGTCACACCTCAGAGCAGACGTATGAAGGTAAATATTGTGTAAAAGCTATACCATGTGAGAAGTTTCAGAAAAAAAAAATCCGAACTTGTATGTTAAAATTTGCACTTTTAGAACTGCGAAAAATATTTGCACACATGTGATCTGAATTTGAAGTCGCACAAAGAATAAAAAACATAAGAGCTTGTAAAAGAAATCTGAACTTGTAAGTGGAAATTTGCATTTGTAGAAAATACTCACAAATGTGTAGATTGATATCTGCACTAACACAATGACAGCTGCAAGCGTGTAGTGCAAAATTTACTTGTGCACTCTTTTTTCTCAGGTTCATTTTTCATTACAATCACAACTCAGTGATTACAACCTCTCAAATCTGGCGCTGCAATGGGCTCTCCTGCATTGACATTTGCAACATTTCATGCGATGCATTTGGTCCAAAACTAATTTGTACCTGTGGACTTAGTCTGTGGAGCTCTGTGCCAACAGGACTGGGGTAAAGCAGGGATCCATCGCCAGATGAAAGACAACTCTGTCCGACTTATTTATGTAGCATGGGATCTAGCGTTAGACTAGCAGCCAGCCTGCTTCTAAGAACTGTAAATACCTTTTAATTTAAAAACAGTCTAACTAAAACACTGGCGGTGAGCTCCAGGTCCTGCAGCCGCAGTGGGGATCAGCCAGCGTGGAAACATTGCAAGAAACCTTCGCTGCCAACCTCAACCTGATCTAATCTGATCTCCAGTGGGACACGGAGAGCTCCAGACCCGGTAGCAGCGACCCATTCCCGGGCCGTGACCGGGATTTTAACATACAAGTTCAAGTGTTTTGTTCTGCAAGTTCTCACATTGTATTCTACAAGCTCTCAACTTTTACACCATATTTACCTTCATACAATGGTGATAGCCGGACTAGAAAACTGCACCAAACCAAAGGACTTGTGTCTGGGACAAATACAGTATGCCCATTAGACCCTTAGAACTGTGACAATCCAAGAGCAGCTCTGTTATTATCTGCACAGTCGATGACTTAAGTAGCCTCAAATGAATTGACGAGAAGTGGTTTTGGTCAATTACAGAGACACGTTCACGTTTAGAAAGCATTCATAATGTATACTTAGTATATGAGACCCCAGCTCAACCTAAAGCGGCTTTCTAGACATTTCTTGGGGGATTCCAGACATCATGTAGATAATTTGAAATCAATTATCAGAAAAGCAGCAGCAACTTTGAAAACTGATAGTAAGGAACAGAGTTCACTTAATGTCTGAAGAAAAGTAGGCATCAGAGAAGGTAAAGTTTCAGAGAGGTGTCTGTCTCTGTGGGACTTCTCCCATTTCTATCCCGCTGAACTGGCCGCGGCTTCTTTCTGTTCTTCCTCCCCATGCTATCGCTACACAGCAAGAGAAGAGAAAGCAGGGAGAGGGGAAAACAAAAACAATATGATACAAAAACAGGTATCCAGGGGTTGTAGGAGGAGACAAACGAGTGGCAAGCTGAAAGATGGGACAGATGGTTTGCAAGATGCCACCAGCCAATAATGGATAAATAAGTGGTAGCAGATGAAAAGGAAGATGACTTAAAGGTCCCATATTATGTATTTTGGCTTTCTACTGGAACATTTTTAAATACTTTAATGTTCAAAAACACGTTGTTTTTTTCATTTTGTCTGTCTGAATAGTCACCTTCAGTTTTACTGTGTTGTGGTTTGGGGTTTTTGTTGGGTTTGTTTTCCTGTTTTTGCCTCCCTGTGAGGGTCCCAGTGCTTTCCCCGGTCCTGTGTACCTGATCCTGTCTCCCTGGTGAGTGCCTGTATGTGGCGGCTGTGGCTCAGTGGTAGACCGGTTGCCTGCCAATCTGAAGGTTGATGGAACGATCCCCGCCCCTGCAGTCATTGTCAAGTGTCCTTGGGCAAGACACTGAACCCCGAGTTGCCCCCGGTGCTGCGCATCGGAGTGTGAATGTGTGTGAATGTTTATCTGATGAGCAGGTGGCACCTTGTACGGCAGCCCCGGCCACAGTGAATGAATGTGTGTGAATGGTGAATGTTTCCTGTAGATGTAAAAGCGCTTTGAGGAGTTGTTATAACTGGAAAAGTGCTACATAAATACAGCACATTTATGTTTTCACTTTTTTTTTGAAATCGTTTTTCTGCCTTGTCTCTCTTCCAGATCTGCTCCCCCTTGTTTTCCCGGTACTGTGATTACCTGATGTCTTCCACCTGATTCCCTGCCCTCTCGTCACCTGCCTCTTGTTGTCTAATTACCGTGTGTATTTAATGTCTGTGCTCCCTTTTTGCTTTGTGTTATCATTCCGTTCTGTCAGATCCGTCTAGTCAGTGTGTTCCAGGCTGTTTCCCTGTGACTCCCAGTGTCTCCCGTTTGGACCTTCGATTGGACCCTGCTTCTCCCTGACTTTGTTGTTGTCTTTCTCTTTGGCCTTTGCTTTCATTGCCCCCTGTGAAATGTTGGAATAAACCCTCTGTTTACCGGCATATTCCGGCCTCCTTGTGCTGCTTTTGGGTCCTCCCTCCTATCCCGTAACATACTGGCTGTCTCTTTAGTTAGATAGATAGATAGATAGATAGATAGAACCCCCTTACTGAAAAGCGCAGTCTGCTTTGATTGCTCAGCGTTTCCAGGCCTTCTGCATCTTTGCGCTCTGCGGCCAGGAAATGACTGTTACAGTATCGTAGTGACACTTTCTACCTACATAATGGTGTATTTGTGAAATCACAACCATACTTAAGTTCCGTCGGCTTGTTTAACGGCAAAGATTCTGAACAATGCAAGATTTATTTCCGTACGTTGAAACACGGACCCCACACCGGACCCTACGCCGTGGCCTGATATGCACCTCTCAAAAAAGGTAAGCACATGTTTTGGTGAAACACAGTTTAAACAGAACCTTGACCTGCTATGTGAAGAAAAAAGACATGGAAACATCACTTTTTACAGTATGGGATCTTTAACAATGGACAGAAGAATGGGAGTTAGAGAAAGCGTATTACAGACACTCAGGGCTCTACTTGAACGATCTAAGCGCATAGCGTTTACGGCATGTACAAATCTACTTTTGCTAGTTTGTTGGTGGAGAAAAGAGTCCATAAGCTGGGTGCATGGTTCAAAAGGGCAGTACTCAGTTTCTTCATTAATCAATTCAATTTATTTATAGTATCAGTAAGAATCAATAATCGTAGGTGTGTTTTGGGAGGAACATGCAATCAACCAATCAGAGTGTCATCTCCCATTTCCTTTAAAAGCCAGGCATGGCTTTTAAAGGAAATGGGACAAACATGTCAATGTCACAACATGCCTGTTTGTACCTTTGCACATTGCTAATATAAAGGAGGAGTTCATATTTTTTCATTTGTTATCTTTGCATATGTGTGTGCTGCTGCCCTTCCCTGTGTCTGTATGTAACAAGCATACTGTGCAGGAGCACTTTTACCAATGCGCTGTTAAATTACCAATGACATGCTGCGCTATTGACCTTAGACAAGGTTTTTTTTGGTCAATGGCACGATCACTTCCTGCTGCCTCAAGATAGCAATTCGCCCAGAATGCACCTGGCCACACCTCCCTGTGCGACCAGCACACTCATGGGCGCAAAGACGGGGGTAGGTGCTTTTGCTATTTAGAAAATGTGGGTGCTGGATGGGAAATTGACAACTGCGTCAAACTAGCAAAGACACTTGTGTTGCGCTACGCCGAGTGCGAGAAAGGGCCCCATGAGACACAAAGCAAATGAAACCAGGATGGAAGAGATTAGTACTACAAGGTAGTAGAAGAAATAGAGAGAGATGGATAATAAACAACAAGAGATAGTGGTGCCCTAGTTGGACATGTAGCAGTAGCAATGTAGCATTGAGACTGTTCACAATATCTGCTATCACATTATCTTTACGGATTATTTTCCTCCCTTTTTCTCATTCCTTATCTTTTATTCTCTCCTCTTCTGTAATGTCACTTCCGAGACACATCCACTTTTCTTTTCTCTGTTTTTTCTACATTTCCCCCCTTAAACCTCCCTCTTGCTCCTATTCTGCATCACCCCTTGCACCTCAGCGTCCACCTGCTTTCATCACCATGGCTACAGCACAGCCAGTGTTTTATGTTGTCGTGGTGATTGAGGTTGAGGCTCAAGCCATATTTAACGAGGTGGAAATGGCACAGTCCTCTGATAATTGTCAATGGATTATGCACAGAGGAAAAAAGCCCTATGGAAAAACTATGAATGATAAAAAAGGTAAAGGAAAATATTCAATACATGTAGTTCTGTTACGCCTTTGACCTACTGCTAAAATATATGACACAAACATAGAAAGACACGTTGCAATATGAGTTCATGTGTAGTCAGGATCTTTAGATATGTGACTTTTCTGTGCTGCTTGACTGGAGGAAGATCCATATGCTGTAGATTGGGCTAAAAGTGTAAAAAGGCAGGTGTGTTCCATTTGAATCCCCTGTGCTCTCTGAGTGGGCCCCGTGTGACGTAGGCTGAGGGGAAGTGACCGAGGGGAAGTGGAACTATGATGAAACACAGCCACTCATTCATTCTGCCTGTTCCCTGTCCTCTGATAGCCATTTCCCACCAGTTACACCACCTGACCTTCCCTTCCTTCTATCTCACCTTCTCCCTGATTTCCTTGATTGACTCAATCAGGGCCGGCTCTAGCCCTTTGGTTGCCCTAGGCAACATTGAGTTTTCCGCCTTTTTCTGACTCAGTTTATGGTGGAAATATCTTCATGTAAAGGGAAACATAGACAAACCAAATGTAAAAACATAATGGAATATATTGCAGTAAGACTCTGCGTTCTGTATCGCTGTTCATTCTCCTGTAGATCAACTTTTCTGATTATAGCTGAGTCAGCACACATGTAGCCTGGCATTATTTACTCTTCCCTCTTTAAGGAAGTAACCTCTTTAAATGGGCATATGACAATTATTCACCTCAGTTATATATAAATTAATTTGAAGTTATTAACAACCCCATGGACTGTAATATTTCAGATGATTTTGAGCAAGATTTCTGTTGCTCAAAACTTGCAAACGTGCACATTCAAAATATATCTCATCTGTGTTTTCTGAGATTCGGTTGTGATATTTTTAGAAAAATAAAGTGATAATAATGTAGGCTATTACAAGAATAAAGTCAGATTTTTATATATATCAGAAAATAATCCCCCTGGACCATTGTCTGCTGTGCATTACGTGATGACTCAGCTGATCCGGTAGATCTCAGACCTCCTGACAGACACAGAGCCCTGTTTGAGTTGCTGGCTTGTTCAGTGGCTTTATTAACATTCGGCTCAACAAGTTTGCATATATAAAGTATTAAATCTGAAGCTGAGCAGGTAAGGTGTACAACATACGTTACCATGGCGATCCAACCAGGTTGATAGAGCACCTTCGTAACGTTGAAAATTCTGTCTTTACGCTCAACATTACTCGCTAAGCCATTAATCAGGCTTTGGCGTACAGCACCCCTCAGATTACTTTACTTCACTTTACTTTACTTTGTCCAATGACAGCAAATCTCTTTTTCTTACTTTTTATTCTATATCTCTGACTGTGGCTTTTCATCTACCCAAGATGCATTCCTCTCATTTAGCCTGTGTTGTGATGAATGCTAATTAAGGATGTAACTAAGGGAAAATTGGAATGAAATTGAGTTGCAATTAAGACTTAATTCATTTAAAAGCCACTGCTAATGTAATCCATTGATTCTGGGGTTTGTTAGCCATGTATCAGGGACTGAAGGGCCTGTCTTTATACGTCATCTCACAACTGTGGAAATCATTCTGCCCCTATACCCTCTCGTCAGTCATTCTCCCTCTGTCCAACGCATGCTCTTTCTCTGCCTAATTAGTATAATTTTGCGTTTTAGGATTAGTTCTATTTTGAAAAGAATAAAGTTCCAGACAGTGTTTAAATTGATGGCAAGATTCAGCATTAGTTCAATATATTGGCTTTAAATAGATTTAATGAAAATAATAATAAATACATTGTACGCTAGCACAACCTTAATAAATGTAATTATTCTGGGCTATAACGATATCTCAAATCTTGCTATATAGTGATACAAATGTCTCAATACTATTATGTGACTTGACATAATCTACTGCTAGAATGCCATAATCTTAAACTGGGTTCTACTATGTCTCTGTGTACTGCATACATCCTTAAAAAGTGTACATATTCATCATCTTGCATTAATCTTACATTAATCATTCACCATGAGCAATATTTTTCCTGTCACATCCTTGGTGTTAACGTCAAAGCTACGCAGCGGCCCACGGCCGAAATCCCAGATCATACTTGTGTTAAGGGTGCGTCAACAGACATTAGTGCCGTTGAACGGAATTTGAATTGGGGCCCCTGGTTGAGCATGCGCCCCATGTATAGAGCCTCACCCCCAATTTCCAACAGACGCGGAACGGCTGCGGATTGGCTCTGCTTCTTGACGGCTCCGTCAACACCCACCCATCCGGCAAAATAGAAGCTCTGCGTATATGCTCTGGAGGGCTGCGGATCACCAGAGCTGGCAGTCGGGACGCAGCCGTTCCAGAGTTTGTGGAAATACACACATTGACTTTAATGGAAACCTAATGACTCCGGCACCGTTCCGGAGCGGATCCGCAGCCGTTGCACATCCGGTGGAAATTAGGGGTCACTCGGCCGTGGGAATGATTTGTGATTCCTGAACACAAAAAGTGACGGAGCTTTTAAAAACCGTCGCTCCTAGGAGGCCTGCACAGTTCGGGGGGAAATATGAATCACGATTTTTTAGCTCAGAAGTGATATCACGATTTTATGCCACAATTCCTTTCTCACGGAGTTTAATTTTTATTGCATACATGAACCATGACACAAAAAAAAAAAGATTGGCAGTACTAAACATGGATTTCTTTTGGCACTTATAGCACGTTGCTCATCACCACACGCCTGTAAACATAGAGGCTTTATTGAAGAGAAGAGAGATCACAGCAGTGCTCAGGAGCGCTTTGACACCTATTTTATACATGTTATGTTTAAAATTCACAGAAGAAAGTAGTAACATCTGTGAAGCAGT
Source organism: Etheostoma cragini (assembly GCF_013103735.1). Lineage (NCBI taxonomy): Eukaryota > Metazoa > Chordata > Actinopteri > Perciformes > Percidae > Etheostoma > Etheostoma cragini. The sequence continues at coordinate 3,614,306 of NC_048408.1, forward strand.
GAGCTCGTAAAATTAAATAGGAATTGAAGTCATCAACAACAACAAAAATGCAGCTAAAGCCAAGTTTTTAGTCAGGCGGCTGTATGGCCACATTAGTAACTGTCTCACTGTGTACTTTATGCCTTTGTAATTTATTGGGATTTGCTGTGATTTTTAGTGACTCTCAATTCATATTAATACATTTTTATTTTGCCTGTGAAGCACTCTGCCTGTCTGTGAGAAGTGCTACATAAACTTGATTGACTAACTTGCTTTTAAAGCAAAGATGCATCATTCCTCTTTCCTGATGACATTTTAAGGAATACTGGGACATCAGTATCAAGTGATAATGTAACCTAAATTCTTGTTTGTAAGACTGAGAGTGTATCTGAATGTCAGTGTAATTGTGTGAGTTGCCACCACTTCTGATGTTTGGTGCCCACTGTGATGCTGTTTGTAGGTCTATGCCTGAGTGGGTGGGTGATGTTTAATTAAGGTGCCCTAAAGAAGTTTTTCTTGTAATTCAATGTTTTGTGACTGTGTTCTCTCTCTCTCTCTCTCTCTCTCTCTCTCTCTCTCTCTCTCTCTCTCTCTCTCTCTCTCTCTCTCGTAAGTAGCAGCCTTAGCTCCAGCACTCTGCTGAAGCCATTTTCTTGTTTGCAGCGTGTCCATGCTGTGCTTCAAAGTGAGCCGGTATGTGTATTTGTCCGCCTTCCTGAATACCTAGCACATATGTCTGTGTCTGTGCGCGCACATGGGTGCATGTGCATCCAAACCAGGCTGCCTTGATTAGATCAAATGAATGCATCCACAGGTGGTTTGGAGGATTTCCATGGTAACTAGATGATTCCTTCTGTCCGTAGTCTTTTCTGGGCTCGGCTCACATTTTCCGCCTTAATGAAACTCAAAACTTTTCAAAATGTACTTTTTTGGTCTCAATGCGTGGTCCGAATTTAAGACAACCCTGATTATAAGACGACCCCCCCTCTTTCAATACTCATTTTTGGAAAAATACTTTTTGAAGACCACATCTTATTTTTATAAAGAAAATAATTGTGTTTGAAAATAACATTGAATTAAACAAGGTAGGCTGTTGTTTTAATACTTTTGAAGAAAATATTGTTTTCAGTAACTTTTAAGTAATAATATAATAATAATAATAATAGTAAGGCATTTTATTTACCTTTCATATTAGTCGACAGTGGTGGCCTACCGATTAGTGTCTGGGAGGTTGTTGGTTCAATACCTAGACCGACGGCATAGAATCTGGGTGGGGAAAGTGAAAGAGCAGCGCTTGTGTCTCCCTCAGTACCACCACTGAGGTGCCCTTGAGCAAGACCCTTAACTTCATAACGACTCCAGTGGAGCTGCTCAGTGGAAGCAGATCAGACTTTGTTACTGGGAAATCTTCCAGGTGGTGATGTACGCAACTGTGTGAATGTGATCAGGGTGTTCCTGAAAAGTGAACATTCCCTGAATTAAGGTTAAATAAAAAAGATAAATTAATTATGAAGAACCCAAGGACACCTTACAGTTAAAAAGGCAAATATAATGAAATTCAAACAAACACATTTAAAAGATTGAGATAGAACATTAAAAGAAAGCAATGTAGTCATGATTTCAATGAAATGGGGAGTCACAATCATCTTGGGCGCCGGCCAGCCCTGGATGGGATGCAGCGATGGTTCCCTTGCAAAAACATAGCAGAGATAGCGGAAGTGGCCCTAACATCAGGCGTTATCTCAGCAATGTACATCTGGTAAGCCAGACTAGCCAAACATGGATAATATGCAGCTACATGTTATTGTTATTGTATAGTTGAGGATGGTTCAACTTTTTCAACTTGCTGTAAAAGTGGAAGTAAATATTGGGCCAAAAATATCTTAAATTGAGATTGAGCTTTTCCAGAACTTGCAACCACATCTGATGTCAGCTACGGGTTCAGTAAGTAGTCTATCCAGGCTCGTGAAGACAGTTCAAAACACCCTTGTAACGATAGTGCTATTTATCAATCTAAAGAGTTTTAATACATGTAGAATTGTCTGCCTTCTCTCCATTATAATGGAACCAGAAGTGCCAAAAAAATACATCAATTTCCAATCTAAAATCTAGAATAATAAATAGCACTACAGTTGAGAGGGAAATTTTTTTTAATTAATTTTGGGGTGAAGTGTCCCTTTAAGGCTACCAGAAGGGAATTGTCTATTATGGTGCACCTGCTGTAATTCTGGCACTGACTTTGGAATGAGGAGCATGGCTAATATCTGAAATGGAAATCCCATCCAAACAGGGTTTTGGATACGAAGGTATAATACAGAGGTCAAGACGTGACTTGTGCCCCAGTTCTTCTGGAGTGCTCTTGAAGCCATTGGACCCTGAAATGTGAAGTATTCTCAATTACAAACTAGGCATTTGACCACCACTCGTACCCAGAGGAACTTCACAGCACTCCACAAGGGAAATACTATGGGCGTTTCTCAATACCAAGTAAGCAAAGAACGGACTTGTGTTCTTGGGGAGACCGTACTTGCTAGCTGTACCT
>NC_048408.1:3616926-3626926 GCF_013103735.1 Etheostoma cragini
TGGCCACCAAACATGACGTTTCACAAGAACACAAGAACACAAGTCCATAGAAGAACACATATTGAGAAACGCCCTATAAGTATTATGTGGGAACCTGATTGAATAAATAAATTCAACCTCTGACCTCCATGCCATTTGAAATAAAGGGATTTAAAGGTGTTTCACTGAGCCTAGTGACACACGTGAACATTATGATTTGCTCAGCTGTCGAGCTTTTTTTATTATTAGCGGTGGCGTTTCATTCATGATCAGACAGTAACAGAGTGAATAAGTCAGTCTCAGCCGTGATAAGATTTAGCTAAAATAGTCAGTTAATAACCCTCCTTTAAATGTGTCATCTCATAACTGCCCCAGTTACATTGGATGTATTATCCACTGTAATGTGTTATGGGGGTTGTGCAATAGTTTCTTTAATATATAAGGTTTTAAAGTCCTGCTGTGTATTTCCATTAGCAGTGTTTACCTGCACACAGCAAGGAAAGCCATAGCCTCTACCTGTTCAGCTGCGATTTGTCAAAGCAATTAGACCTTCAGTGGAAGTGTGTTCCTCCTTTTAAGGAGCACAAAGCAGGGAGCCACGACAGAAGCTTTATTTCAAAGCAAGATCACTCGTGCAGATGTTTTTGTCACGACTGGAACTTTGTATTCAAGCACAATGCTGAATGCTTTTAGAGTGGTTGCTATCACGTGGGTGAACTCCACTGTCGCACAGTTGCGGCGGAGCTGTCGAATGCATGTTGCTCAAAATAGATTAGAGGCTACCCACCTTAAGTGGTGCTGCAGTGGCTTAGTCGTTTTGTAGAGGGATATCGTTAGCAAATTGCTGCACACTTTGGTGATCTTTTAATCTCATAGCGTTTGTGGCCTCCGAATCCAGCCTGTTTTTCGAAATGAAACATGATTAGACTGATTGGAGTGTGTGGTACGCACAAAAATCTTAATTACAGAGACGCAAGCAGGATAGATGTAAATGTTTAAAATGTGTAGAACACAACGGTGTGACCTCATTGTGTCAAAGCTTGATTGAGTACATGAGAAAGAGAGTTGTGGAGTCAGAGATGGTGGAGGGGAAGAGGGACAAACAAAGAGAAAATGATTGATAGCAATAGCGAAAGAAGAAGCTATTTCTTAAGAGGGACAATATTAAGGGTGCAATAAAAATGAGAAAGAAGGTGGTAGTGGAGGGGGGTTTGGAAGAGGAGAATTCACACAGTACACAGTACATACAGTGTACATATACTTTGAGGATCTACTATTTTTTATCACTTTACTTTGATATTTGATATGTTTTCAGTCTCCAGGGTCATGTTATCCATTGGGGATGCAACACATTCTCACTACCATCCATAAAATACAGATGCTTGGTCAAGTGCCTTTGTCATTGTTATTGATGCAAAAAAATCTCCTTTAGAGTTTTATCTAAACGCACTTGCTCGGGACTATTGGTGTCCCTTTTGACGCTGTTATGTCGAGGAAAAGGCCGTGGGTGGGTTTACGTTTCCGGGACACGGAAACGGGACGGATAAAGAAGAAAGCGACTTTAGGAACGGTGCCACGCGGGACACGATCCGTGGCCTCTTGGGTGAAAGTCCTGTGGACACATCCATCACCCCGACCAAACTCCCTGTGCAGAATTCCCCCTTCCATACTACTCGCTAAACCCTGTGTAGCTGCTGCTCTCCCCAGTACGTTCTACACACACACACAGGTTCAGGGGATGAGAGGAAGGCTAAAAATCTAGTTCTTGAAAACGCCAACAGAAAATTATAGTGTGATTGTTGGATGGTTTGGGTGTTTGCTTTGGTTTCTTTCCCTCCTTTTTTTGGGGGGTCCTGTCTGTTCTCCTTGTGTTTGTGTCTCAGTTTCCTCCCTCGTCTAGTGTGGTAGGCTCTGTCTTGTGTTCCCCTGTGAGTGGGCATGCATGTTCTGTTTCCTGTTTTATGTTGATAGTTTGGTTTCCTGTTCTGTCTAGTCTTGCCAAGTTTTACTTTTTGTCTGTCTGATTGTCCTGCCCCGCCCTAATGTGATTCACCTGACACATCACCTGTTCCTCGTTACCTTGTTACCTCTTGTCTTCAACCTCTGTTTTCCCTTTGTCTCTTGTCAGATTGTTTTGTGACTTTGTTTGTTCCGTAGTGTATGTTCCTGTTGGAGTTCTCCATGTTTTTTCCTGTTCTGTGGCCTGTTTTTTAAACTTTGTGTTTTGCATCCTGTGTTGGCTTTGACTTTAAGTTGTAATATATCCTGCATTTTTACCTTCCCATACCTCTTTTTTGGTCCTCGTTCTCTGCACACCGCTCAACAGAATGAATTGTTATAGTTGGTTTAAAAAGCCCAAGTTTAAAATGAAGAACAGTAAAACAGTGAGTTTAATCAAGGCCTTGCATTGCACAACTTCTACGCAATACAGAAGTTATTGGCGCAATGCAGAAGTTGTTGACTACATGTCAACAACTAGATGTGTTGGATGCGTTGTGGGTTCTCTTCTGTTCTTTGAATGTGAGGAAAGGTGGAGGGGGTATTGTTTGTGTGTGTGTATATGTGATTATTATATGATCATGAAGCATTAGGTGAGATAATGTACGATTATGTTCTATGTAGGTTAACTGTATGTTTATTATGTTTACTTAGCCCGATGCCTAATGCAGTGGTGTATTCTCCGTGATGCGCATGTGTATGCCGTGTACACACTGAGAAAGCTCCAACATTTCAGTATACCCACTTAAATTGTGCAATGATGGGTAACAACCTACTTTTGTGACAAAACTTTCACTTCATTAATTTGTTTTTGCATACACAGGTCAAATAATGTGACTGCAAAGGGTACAAAGGCTGCAGAACATGCAGAGTATTGCAGTATAACCACTAAAATAAACTAGACTACACCCGTGGTCTGATGGGAATAATTTGGTCTGTTGATATCCAATTTTTGTAGCAAGGTCTCAAAGCCAATGCCATTCATTCTACCAAAACACCTCTGTCTAGACATGTAGTTTGTAACACCATAAGGTCAAACAAAACAATGGGTCTTACTTAAAGGAACATAGGACCAAAAGCTCCATAAAACCTACCTAAGTTCTGTCACTTGTACAGGCTCTTGCTATCTTACACAATATATTAATAACCTCACCAGTAAAACTCAAACACTTCAACATAACAAAGTAAAACAATGTCCGCAACAAATTAGTAGAGCATTCTGCGGCAGACATTTGTAACCAGATGCTCTCAAAAGCAGACATTTTTTGCTGAGATTATTTCTATGCTGGCATAATAATGTGGAAAGAACTGTAATCATAAGAAATACTAAACATAGTGGCTCTTTGTGCTCTTTCTTATTTTATGTAAAGTACTTTGAATTGCATTGTTGCTGAAATGTGCAAATAAAGCTGCCTTGCCTTGCCTTTAAAATCCCTGCTGTTAAATTCTTGTTCACTTTAAATGTGGATGCCAAAGGTGTTCATTATCACACTGTTTAATATGTTCAAGGAAGAACTACACATCATCGCCACAAAGCACTGACAGGGCTTCCCACCTTTCCGTGTACACCTGCCATGGTTCAAAACACTATGTGCACATGCATGCTAGTGGCACGTCACACGCAACTGTTCAATTAACACTTTGCACACACAAAACCATATTCTCACACAGTAAAAAAAAAATGTATAACTGCGGGGAAAAGACATTGACAATGAAGGGACAGACAATACAGAGCCGTACAGTGCACTAGCAGCACCGTAAAGCACTGCATTCAATCGAGGAAAAACACGGTCAAGCAGCAACTGCTTGGAGTTTGATGCGTGTCTACAGCTGATATGGTACCAGTACTTGGAGTGGACGAAAAAGACAAAAGACTTACTTTTTAGCAATAATTTCTCATATTTTATACACCACATAAAACAATAGTTTCCATAACAGGTTTGCTGAGAAGTATGTTGGAACCTTGTCACGCTTGGTCAGACCCTCCGCCAAAGCACAGTGAGGGAGGGTCTGGCTTCTCCACACAGCATCCGTGGATGGGAGGAAACATGCTCTGGTTTAAGGCATTTCTTTAATCAATCACAATCTTCATGGGCGCTGGAAGGAAGGAAACGGATAAAACATGCATCCAGCAGTATTTCCTGCAGAACCGGAGCAATCCTGGAGGTATAAAGGATTTAGATTAGTTGGAACATAACCATGTGGACTGAGAGAAAATGTGTGGCCTACCCTGACAAAGGAAATACCTACTTGTAGAGACACAGCCTGGACAGACAACAGGAGTCAACAACTCCAGACATTGCACGTCTCGCCTAGTGTGACTATAAAGGTTGAATTACAATCCTGGCTTCCTAATGGACAAAACTAAGAGAAACTCTGGGGGAGTTCCTGTGACATCATCCAGCAGATAAAAGCAGACACAGCTCAACCCACCTTCATCTTTTCACTGCAACAAGAGTCACTAAAGGAGTTGTATCTATATCAACGTGCTATATTAACGTGCTATACCAGCTATATCAACGTGTTTCATTTACAGGATTGTTCAGGTGCCGCCGGAGGTTCTGCCAGATGTCCCTCCCTCTGTTACCTTCATCATTTCAGATTTTTAATAGTTTTTACGAAGCGACTTGGCTGTCAAAAAGTGCTCAAAGTAGGCAGTTTTTTTCAAGAAATGTTTTCTAATTAAAAAAGACACCATGAGCTGGAGAAAAAAAGTTGGCAATGTAGTTTGAAAAAGCACTCACAACTTTTTTGAAAACAAGGTTTAGGATTTGAATGTAAAAACAGAAGCTGGCAGTGGGAACATAGCCTTAGCCTGTGGTTAGACACACCCAGGCGATTGTCAGGCAGTGGTCAGGTGGGTTCATTTTGAATGGGGGTAGTGCGTTTTGACTGGGGGCTGCAAGAAATACAACCCAACGTCCCCCCTTCCCTGTGGCCGATCGTGTTGTTGGAGAGAAATTAGTGTGTTAGCTGTGCAAACAACCTGAACTTCCAAAGCTACATCTTTCACGTTGTATTTCATGTTTACCTTATCATTATACCATCAGCTTTCTCGAGAAAGTCCCGGTGCACATATTCTCACCACACATTTTAGTTTTTTAAATACCAGATAATATACAGCTCTGCTGTGCCCCGCTACGCCCTGCTACGCTCTGCTGTGCCCCGCTACGTCCTGCTACGCTCTGCTGTGCCCCGCTACGTCCTGCTACGCTCTGCTGTGCCCCGCTACGTCCTGCTACGCTCTGCTGTGCCCCGCTACGTCCTGCTACGCTCTGCTGTGCCCCGCTACGTCTACGTCCTGCTACGCTCTGCTGTGCCCCGCTACGTCTACGTCCTGCTACGCTCTGCTGTGCCCCGCTACGTCTACGTCCTGCTACGCTCTGCTGTGCCCCGCTACGTCCTGCTACGGTCTGCTGTGCCCCGCTACGCTCTGCTGTGCCCCGCTACGTCCTGCTGTGCCTTGTAAAGCCGCACAGTACACACTACAAAGAATTACTACAAACTAATATTTTTTGTGACTGTTATTGCCACTCTTCATTCTAACCCCAACCGGTTGTTAGACACTGCCTACCAAGAGCCTGGGTCTGGGTCTGTCCCAGGTTTTTGCCTAAAAGGGAGTTTTTCCTCGCCACTGTTGCACTGTTGCTTGCTCTGGAGGAAACTACTAGAACTATTGGGTCCTTATAAATTATAGAGTGAGGTCTAGACCTGCTCTATCTGTAAAGTGTCTTGAGATAACTCTTGTTATGAATTGATATTATTAATAAAATTGAAATGAAATAGAATGTGGGAAAGATTTTTTGTCCATACAACTTGCTTATACATCTGGACTCAGGCATAAAAATGAGAGAACCAGAGGGGAGGTGAATTGTGACTGTGAAAGACTGGCAAAGTACACCACAGAAACAAAGCTCATGAGCAAACATACCAATAGCTGTAGCATTTACATGTACTGTATGCCAAAGCAGCACAGCATTTTTGTTTTTAAATGGTGAAAATAAGCGGTTTGGAATACCTTTTTAAAACTTTTTAAAGCCTGTCCAGGATTGAAATCCTTCTCCTGACCAACAGAGCTGTAAATGGTCAAGCACCAACACATTAGAGCCCTACACTCTCAGAATTCAGAGCTACTTGTGGTTCCTAGAGTCTCTAAAAGTAGAATGGGAGCCAGAGCCTTCAGCCATCAGGCTCCTCTCCTGTGGAACCAGCTCCCCGTCTGGGTTTGGGGGGCAGACACCGTCACCACAGTTAATAGTAAACTTAAACTCTCCTCTTTGATAAAGCTTATAGTTAGGGAGTGAGGAGTCACAGCGTCCGCCTAGCCAGGCCCACCTTATTCTCTTCACAGTCACCAGGTCCATTTAGCATATAATCAATAATATAATCAAACTAGAGGGAGGCAGGCCAGACCAGCCCGATCAGGCAGGGGAGAGTTCTTGCCCAACCAGGGTCCTCTGGGGAGTCATTCCCTATTTGCCCAGCGTGTATCCTTGGATTAGGGAGGCTCCAAAATCATGGTTGCAGCTGTCACCGTGGTCCTGCTACATGTCCCGCTATGCCCTGTTACACCTTGCTACGTCCTGCAGGGCCCTGCTATGCCATGAACTATTTCTGGTCACTGTTCCATTATCTTTTATTGTGAGTGTTATTGCCACTATCATTACACTGCCAACTGTCCCAGTCAGACACCATCTACCAACAGCCTGGGTCTGTCCCAGGTTTCTCCCTAAAAGGAAGTTTTTCTGTCGCACTAAATGCTTGCTCTTTGGGAAAATATTAGAAGTGTTGGGTCCTTGTAAATTATGGTGTGGTTTCGACCTACTCTATCTGTCAAGTGTATCGTGATAACTCTTGTTATGAATTTATACTAAAAACAAAGTTAAAATGAACTATCAGGGTTTCCGTGGAGTCTTAAAAAGTCTAAAATTTCACAATCAAAATTTTAAAACTTAAAATTTGCTGAATTGTAAACAGGTTTCAAATTCCGTTCCTCTTCCTTCCTTGAAAATGTAAAATTCTTTCTGTTGCTTAGTAACTATTATGAATACAAATTAGAGAAATACGCAACTTATATTGCAGCCAATCTAGACACCAAATCATTAATGCCAATAAGAAAATCAGGAAATTGTTTTAGACATGTTTTACACACTTGTTAAAGGAAACACAAATCTTCCTCATCTTGTGACTTCTGAATGGTGTTTGATTTGGATAGAGGCCGCTGCTTGGAGGAGGTCTTCTATTCATATGAGTTATGATGGGGTATTGATTATAGTGACCGCCACAAACCTCGGTTTATTTAGTTTGTCAAAAGCAGTCTCCCACACATAAACACTTTGTGCTTTGAAGCCATAAAAACAGGATGCCAAGTTTTGCACCTTACTTGTATCGTTGAGCTTCACCCTCATGCATGACGAGATATTGATTTAGCAGGGGAGGCCCCATTGTGACCATGAACCGGCTCTCGGCAGAGACACAACCTCCAGCGGGCTGACACTTGGGAGGGGAGTCAACCGTGTGCATTAGAGCAAAGATGGGGAAAAAAGAACTTCAGTAAATGTGTCTCCCATTACTTCCCAACTGATGACCACTGAGCTGACTCTGAAGTCTCCATCCATGTTTCCACAGAAATGTGGTGTCATTTTTTTCCCTGCCAGTAAATAACTAGTACCCTTTCCTTTTAGTTTAAGGACATTTCTGTTGATCTAAAACATTACAATTCTGTAGATCTACAGGATACCGTCTACCTTCAATGGGAATCAAAATACGTAAAGACATTTCAGAAAATGCCATCATAGTAACACAGTATATTAGCTCGTATTTCCACGGACTTTTCCAACAATGTGCCCATATCTGGGGCGGCTGTGGCTCAGTGGTAGACCGGTTGCCTGCCAATCGGAAGGTTGGTGGTTCAATCCCCGCCCCTGCAGTCATTGTCGAAGTGTCCTTGGGCAAGACACTGAACCCCGAGTTGCCCCCGGAGCTGCGCATCGGAGTGTGAATGTGTGTGAATGTTTATCTGATGAGCAGGTGGCACCTTGTACGGCAGCCCCGGCCACAGTGTATGAATGTGTGTGAATGGTGAATGTTTCCTGTAGATGTAAAAGCGCTTTGAGCAGTTGTTAAGACTGGAAAAGCGCTATATAAATACAACACATTTACATCTACGGAAAGCAGCGTTACAGCAGAAAGTGACTGTCCCCTCACAATCATGAATAAGTTTACACATTCCATAATATCATCAATACATCCTATCACAAGCGTCATTAATTGGTTAAATTAATAACAGTCTCCCAAAGTCGTCTAAAACGAGGTACACACATTTCTATTTTTCAGTTTTAGTTTTTTCTTTTTGGATTAAGTCATGTGTCCTACTTACTAGGAATAAAACTGCACTGGTTCCACCCAGACAATTACGTTTTGAAATATTTAAAGCTGTATTTATTGATATTTTTCCACTTTTCTTCAAAACAAACTGCCAACACAACGTTCATTTTTTTATATTATCAACTAATGAAAAGTCCAGAAGAGACTTTGTCCACTTGTCTTCAAAACAAGCTGTAAACACAACGTTCATTTTTTTACGATATTATCAGCAAAGTCCAGAAGAGACTTTGTCCACCAGCTAGTCTCTTATTGTGTCCGTCCACTGTTTGCTTGTGAGCTTTTTTTAAGAGAAAACAGCAGCCTCCTGCAGCTGAAAATGAGGTTAATCACAAGTGACCCATTCTAATGCATTCTCTTTCCCAACTCTAAAAATACTGACGCTTGGTCAGTGGCTCTCAGCGTCAGATACCGAAAGTCACCCGTCTGCGTCGGTATGGAACACACAAACAACACAGGACTTTCACCCAGCAGACAGGGCTTTTTGACCTGCGTGTCACTGATATGTACATTTTATAACCCCACCGACCATCTTTACTAAACCTAACTGTCCTGTTCTGGTGCTGCATGACAGTTTGTTCGGCCCAACCCACAGCGTCAAAAAGTGACGTGAATAGTCATGACTAAGTACGGATTTGACACTAAAGGAGACTTCTAGCGTGAATAACAAACGCCAAAACTCACATGACCAAGCGTCTGTATTTTACAATATGGGAGTGAGAATGTGATCTTGGATCCACTATTAAAGGTGCTCTAAGCAATGTTGGGTGACGTTACTACTTGTTGACAAAGTATTTTCAAACAAAACAAGACTAGCTTGCTAGCGTGATTTTTTTAAAGTGTGTTCTGGGGACAGGCAGCTAGCAGATAATGAGAAGATGTTTCTTACAGTGTGATCTGGGGTAATGAAGCTAGCAGATGGTGAGGAGATGTTTTTTACAGCGTGTTCTGGGGACATGCGGCTAACAGAATGTGAGATTGTTTTTACAGCGTGTTCTGGGAACAAGCTGCTAGCAGATAGTGAGGAGATGTTTTTACACCGTGTTCTGGGGACAGGCAGCTAGCAGATAGTGAGGAGGTGTTTTTACAGTGTGTTCTGTTGGCAGGCAGCTAGCAGATAGTGAGGAGATTGTTTTTACAGTGTGTTCTGTTGGCAGGCAGCTAGCAGATAGTGAAGAGATGTTTGTTGCAGTGTGTTCTGTTAGCAGGCAGCTAGCAGATAGTGAGGAGATGTTTTTTACAGTGTTTTCTGTTGGCAGGCAGCTAGCAGATAGTGAGGAGATGTTTGCTGTATGTGAAAACAAATGTTGTAGCCTAAAACATCGACATTCCTTGGAGCACCTTTTAGATGAAAGATTGGTTACTGCAGTTTTAAGCAGCGTTGCAGTACTTGAAATCGGTCTAGGTCTTTAGACTGTACCGATAATCAATAAACTGCCTATGCATTTTCCAATTTCATTTGTTATGTTTGGATGTAAAATGTCCTTGAAATGCAACCAATAACTTGACTTATTTCTAATTTTAATCTAGTTACTCCCCCCCCCTCCCAGTTTAGGAGTTTCGGTTGTCTTGACAACACTGGTTTTAAGACTAAAATTATTTGAAAAACTTAACAAAAAAACATTATTACAAAAATACA
>NC_048408.1:3629426-3669081 GCF_013103735.1 Etheostoma cragini
TGTACTTTTGCCTTGTTCACACACATTTCCGACTGTACATACACCAACACACTCTCGCAAATGTATGCCCAAATTAAGACAATCACAAACCAATTCCAAAGTCCCTCTAGAAAAAAAACATGATTATCAAACTGAGCGAGTGAACAAACCAAAATAACACCATCATAATACCACTATTTAACTGAGGTATCACAGCTCTTTCAATTACAAAGCTGCCGCATTTGTTTTCTTCTATTGTCGGTGTTGAGCACAACTGAACCCGCACCGAGCCGCCATTAAAAACACCAACTGATTAAAAACCATTTAATTTGATAGCTAAAACGGTGCTTCCCCATTTTCAGACGAGCCATTCATCACGACGCCAGACGCACAAATGCAAAAAAACAATTTGACTCCAAATGTTGTAAGCGTTGAATCACGCTGCGAGACATGCTAAAGCTAATTTGCCAGACAAATTAGTTGGCTCGATTCAAACTTCATTGGCGAAGTTATAAAAATCTCGTATGGAGAGGAAAGTGCTCCTGCCGTACATTTATAGTAATTGTTTCATCGAAACCCCGCTGTGGGGGGCATTTTAGACGCCCACCCCCCATGCCAATTTTTAAACACTGTGTCAAATGGCTTGGCTCAGGATCCCAAACATTACAAAGACAGCTCCTCCATTCCTTTTCACGACTGGAGTCCATCTTCCCTGCGATGCCAACACATGCCAAACTGGTTGTAGTCCAGTATTTTTAGGCTAAAATGCTCCATTAAATCATGCTGCAACCCAAGGTAAAAGTTAGTTTTACATCAGGATTAGTTCTAGTCAAAGATCTGTGGACAACTTGAGGAAGATGGAAATAAGAGAAAAACATTTCATTTAAACTACATAGATAGTCGTATTTCAGTGGATTAACGGTGTTGCTAAAAGCTTGTACATTGGTCTAAATAAAGCTTCTAAAGTAGCACTCTGTCGATATTTCACCGACTTTGCAATCACGTGCTGTATGATTGCGTTTCTCGTTTCTTCAAATACATTGAGATTGGATTTGAGGTTTGATGTGACCATGAAAGAAATATTTCCAAAATACTCAACAGAGCAATCTGTGTATTCTCGTAAACATAACTTAAATAACTTAATAGCCAGTGCTGAATAACTCATTGTTCAACAATTCTTTAAATGTTTTACAGTAATGCAGACCTTGACCACTAGGCTCAGTAAATTCAATTCTACGACACCATCGAAATCTTGCCCGATGACAGCAAAACTGCATTAGTGATAGGAGCTATGCTATTAAAATACTAATGATGCTTTTCTACCTAATGGTGGTAAATTAAATATTGCAATTAGTATCAAACGAAGACTAAATTCTTCCTCAGGGCTGACTTTCAATGGACCTCACATTGTGCTTCCAGGTTCATCACTGTATTCAGAGGTTGTACCAGAATAGGTTTAATATGGTTTAATTTTCAAAAAACGCCATTTTTTGTTATACTGCACATTGCTGCAGCTCCTCTTTTTGTGTGTTGAGCTCTCTGTTTAAGCTACAGAGTGAAACATCTCACTTGTGATATCACACTACTGTTCCATCTTTGTTGGGAGTTGCACATGCTCAGTAGCTAGGTAAGGACTACCAGTCACTCAGAAGCAGAGTATGTGGGTGTGGCCTGACAGTAGGTGGGTAAGGACTACTAGCCAGTCAGAAGCAGACTATGAGGGCGTGCCCTGATGGTATCTAGGTAAGGACTACTAGCTAGTCAGAAGCAGAGTATGAGAGGGCACCATGCCAGCAGCAAGGCGAGCATCATAACATGTGTTACAAAGTGACATCACGTTTGTTTCTGAAGTAAAGGCTGGACTACAATTGAGCTGTTTGGAACAGTTTGTGAACAGTGGTTTCTGTTGGAGATGGTAAGTCCCTCTGGGTTGGGCTTCAGTCTTTTTCACTTTTGTAAATGTATTACATGTACAAAAAATGTATATAATACATAAAAGGAAATGGAAAGAGCCGAAAAGCTTAATGCTGTATTAGCACTTGGAGGTGGCACGTTGTACGGCAGCCTCGGCCACGGTGTGTGAATGTGTGTGAATGGTGAATGGTTCCTGTACTATGTAAAAGCACTTTGGGTAGTCGGTAAGACTAGAAAAACGCTATGTAAGAACAGTCCATTTACATTAGTGCATCCAAGAACACGTCTACTGATGTTACTATGTTTCTTACTCTGTCTCCTGTCAAACCTTATCTAAGATGTTCATTGGGTTTAAAGTTTGGTGACTGTAGAGGAACAAGTCGGCGCTCTGTGTTCTTTGATGGAGTGTAAACAGGTTTGGCAGGCATCAGGCCCACCCACCTGCTGGGAATTGTGATGTCGGCCATCTTTCTGCCTGTTTATTAAGCATTGTTGTATACTGAATGTTAAGACGGTTTTTCTTGTCTAGGTAATGTTGAGTTAGATGCACTTTGGAGATACTTTGGATCGAGTGTGTGTGCACAAGTACTGAGAAGCTGATCTGCTTTATTATTCCTACTTTTAAACCTAAGTCTGAGTTAGCTGAGCACTTGCTTTTGCCGGACAGATGTGTCCCTTTAATAATTGCTTGGTCACACTGCCAGTGTGATGGCTGCTGCCATGGTAACCAATCAGATCCACTTAAAATCCATGACTGCAATTCACACAAACATATTCACACACTTACATACCAACATGCTTGTTTTTTTCTTTTCACCAAAGTAAAGAAAATAAGTTACTGTTATGCGGCAAAGGTTATCATGTTAGTGTTCAAGGCTAAGGTAAGCGTGTGTGTGTGTGTGTGTGTGTCTAAACAGACACCGAGGCAGTCTAACGCCTAAAGCCACGCTATTGTATCGGCTATTGGATTAACTGAACGCATGCTAATAGACATACTCCAAAGTCTTACACTGACAGACACACACTATCCCACTTTCTTTCCAACACACACACACACACACACACACACACACACACACACACACACACATACACACACACGCACCCACGCAGTCAACATGCCTGATTTCAAGGCTATGTGCTTGGTTTATTGTGTGCAGTCTGCTCTCTGATTGCGAAATGTTATTTTGTGCTCAAGGCCACATTTCTTTCCATCAAAAGAACGCCGTTATTTCAAACAGATTGTACAATCTGTGTTTTGTCTGGATAAATCTCCATTCACTGAACAGAAACATAAAGGAAGCTGACTTTCATCCATTTAAACCAGGCAGTTGAATGTGAATAAACGAGGCACTTTATTTTGTCCATAATATTATTATTATTAGGCTTTTTTTTAGAGTTATCTCAAGACACTTTACAGATAGAGTAGGTCTAGACCACACTCTGTAATTTACAAGGACCAAACAATTTTACTAATTCCCCAAAGAGAAAGCATTCAGTGTGACAGGGGTGAGGGAAAACTCCTTTTAGGAAGAAACCTGGGACAGACCCAGGCTCTTGGTAGGCGGTGTCTGACGGGGATGGTTGGGGGTGTTATGAATAGTGACAATAACAGACACAACAACAGATAATTGAACACTAACTGAAAATATTAATATAAATAGTAATTTTCCAGCAGTTCATAGCATAGCAGGGCACTGCAGAACGTAGCAGGATGTAACAGGGCATCGCATGACGTGTAGCAGGACCAACAGCAAATGTAAATGTACTGTATTTATATAGCGCTTTTCTAGTCTTAACGACTACTCAAAGCGCTTTTACATCATACAGGATACATTCACCACTCACACACATTCATACACTGTGGCCGAGGCTGCCGTACAAGGTGCCACCTGCTCATCAGATACACACTCACACACATTCACACTCCAATGCGCAGCATCGGGGGCAACTACGGGTTCAGTGTCTTTCCCAAGGACACTTCGACATGGGACTGCAGGGCCAGGGATTGAACCCCCAACCTTCCGATTGGCAGGCAACCACTCTACCACTGAGCCCCAGCAGCATCCATGATTTTGGAGTCTCCCTAATACAAGGACACATGCTGGGCAAAAATAACTTCCCAAATATATACTAAAGGATAACATGTTTTGGGGGATCTAAGATCTAACAGTCTCCCACAGTTTGTTAGCAGATGTTAAATGTCTCTTTTCTAATCTTGATGCAGAGCTTTCCAACTCATGAGCAACTGGAGTTGGTATTGCTACACCATCCTAAATCACTCCATATCCTCAAATAGCTCTTTACATGATATAAAACTTTTTTTTTTGTCATTATGTAAACATTAATAAACAGCAAAGCGTATGCTGATCATGGATCTCAAATCTGGGTTTCACTATATTCATACAAATTAGGTTTGGGGAAAAAGATCAAATTTAGTCTCTAGGTCATTTGATACTTTCTCAACCATCTCTTTCTTTTTATTTTGCTTAAACATTTTCACTGGAGTCTAAACTACATATACTAATTAATCTAAATAGGAAGTCATAGTAATTATCTCATACAAATTAAAAAATGTTTTATCATATTATTTCTTATAAATTGTGTTTGATCTTTTTGTCAAACTAGGATATGCTTCTATGGGGAGACACTGCAGGGGAGTGGAAAAAAATAAATAAACTAATAGATATTACCATGCCATTTACCAAGTGGATTACTTCCATTAAGACATATGTTTTTGTATTAAAATAATTCTGAAGTTTTATGTTAAAATATGAAAATTTGACATTATCTAATGCTAACTATTGCTGAATTTAGTAGTGATTTTCATTTGCAAATACTCAAAGTGTAGCAAAATAACCACCTAAAGGGGTATTTTGGACGTTTTTTCCCCAGTAGTTGGAAAGAAGACATGCTATGGAAATCAATTTGCCCAAGGGGGGGTCAATGAAAGTAGACTTTTTATTTCACTATCACTGTTTTCCGTCAGCTTGTTCATAGATTTCGACTTTTCCAATCGTACTCAAAGGCAGCTTTATTACACAGGAGAGAGAGAGAGAAAGAAAAGAGTCCAGGAGACATAGCGGCGTTTTGTTGTTGTAGCACACATGCAGCTATCACACAAACTCCCTGGCAGTTCAATGCTTGTGTTTCCTTTTTTACCCTTTAGAGAGTTTTAAAACCTTCTTGTGGCTGCGATTGAGGCAGTGATGTTTCCTGTTTCCTGTACAGGACACTCACACCTCCTCAAACCATAGCTCAAAACACACTGAATAGTCTGATCTCCAGTTACATGACTGTTAGTCTGTGTCCACGACGTTCCACTTCTGGGATCGCTCCGTTGTTGCCGGACATTCCGCTGGATGTCACTCTTTTTGGCCGGATGTTCGTCTCCTTCCTCTTTCTCTTTGTTGGCATTCTAAACTCCGGTGGATTTCTGAGGACTATGGTTACCTGGTCCTCAGATCTCTGCAGGGTAAATCCAGACAGCTAGCTAGACTATGTGTCCAATCAGAGTATTCTGTTGAGCAATTTAAACAACATTTGAACGACCACTTTCTCCCCAAGGCTATTTTGCAGCGGCACTGTTGCTAGACCAGAGCACGTTTTTCTCCCATCCCAGAATGCTGTGTGGACTAGCCAGACCCTCCTAGGAGGTGGCTCTGGAGGAAGGTCTGGCAATGCCAGACTAATCCAGTTGGCTCTAAAACTGGAGGGCAGAGACAAAGAAAATCTCAGAGAGTTGACGTTGTAACGTAATGCAAAGCAATGTCTGGAAAATGACTTTAATAAAATGATTGGATTACTTTTACTTCCTACAACCTTTGCCACTCACTTGTTGTCTCTGCTCTGCTTCAAGCTCAGCAGCAGCACTGCAGAAAAAGCCATGTTATGCTGACCTCATACCAAACAACGATTCCACTGTCGCAAACTAATATTGGAATGAAATCCTGAGAGTTGCTAGAGTAGGCGCGCTGCCGTCATCTCAGTCATTAAAAACTCAGTTTCCTGTCTTGACGGTCAGACCAAATCAAACATGTTTTATATGATCAAGTCTTGGTGGCGAACAGGGCCGGCGTATGCTATAGGCAACCCAGGTGATTGCGGTGGCCGTCAAACAAGTCTGCTTGCCATTAATAATAGAATTAGAATGATAACAGAAATAAAACATCATCCTAGGGCGCCCCCACAGTGACACGTTTACTTGTCAACCTGATTATTAGATTGAATTGATGATTATTCTCGATAATTTCCTAATTGGGGGGAAAACTTCTAACTAAATCCTTTGTGATGTGATGTTTCCAGTTGCTGGATCAGACTCAAACACGGGGAGCTCTGAAGCAGAACTGTGCGTGGCTTAGTGTCCACTCTCAATGTACAAATAGAGACGAGCAGCAGCACAGACCATGCCTCTGCTGCAGCTCACCTTTCATGGTCTGTGCATCTTCAGGTTCATAATATAAGCTCTGTTGTGGTCATGCTGCGGCAGATGTGTCCCTATTTTTGCTGTAGTTTTGGGTTTCCACCCCCGATGGAGAGCAGCGTACAGCCACTTCCCTAAACTGTCTCGTTCAGAGACCAGCATCTCCAACGGGGCTCTGTGTCTGTCAGGAGGTCTGAGATCTACCGTATCCTACTCTACCGAAGAGTAAATGATGCTAGGCTACATGTGTGCTGACTCAGATATAATTAGAAAAGTCGATCTACAGGAGAATAAATAGATGAAAGTTGCACAGAATGCCTGAGAGCTTTACTGCAATACATTACATTATGTTTTTATAAGTGGTTTGTAATCTATGTTTTCCTTTAAAGATATTCCCAGCGTAAAGTGATTCAGAAAAAAGTTTAAAAAAAATAAATGCATAAAAATTCACCAGAATGCAGACTCTAATGCTCTAACTTTTCAGGGGTTTGACCCCCAAACCCCCACATCATAAGTCACAATGCACACAAATCTGGAAACAAAACACTGGGCTTTGGGTTATCAGACCAGTTATGATTAGACTAAATGTTGGTGCCATCTAACTTACATGCAAGCTTAAAACCAAAATGCACATGCATTTGCATTGGCAATGCAAGAGTGGGGGGTGGCTAGGGCAACCAAGGGGCCAGAACCGGCCCTGGTAGTGAAGGTATATCACGAGATAATTGTCAAAAACCAACGGGTGCGCTCCCTCCAGCACCAAACATGAAGCAGATCTAAAGAGGGAAAGTTGCCGATTTCCAACCCTTCTAAGTTTTACCGATGGATAAATGCCAACATGCGGGTACTGGACACATTCATATGTATGTAGGGCAGAACAGAACATTGGCAAACTTCCCCTTAAGTTACCCGCTAACGGTAGCTGTAGTTGACCCTGCAAGATCCCCAGTCTTTACATCAGTCAGTCTTTAACGTTACATGTGAGCTGGTGTCAGACTTTAGTCTTTTCATAGTCTTTCAGTTTAAAATAGGCATTCAACAAACAGACAATTTTCTGTTTTCTATTTTTTACTACACACTTAGTCCATCTGTTGCTGCTCTACAATGCAGATATCTCTGGTGTGGATGAGTGAGTTTTTTAATTTCTTTTACTCATTACCAGTCAGTCACCCCTGCTGATTTGAAAAAGTCTCATGCTTTTGACGCATAGAGCCTTGAAGATTCACACTTTCCTTATGTACTCTTTTTGATTTGCTCTTGAACGGATGTTGTGTTTCTTCAACGGCGTTTCTAACTTGAAGAAATTCAAGTTAGAAACGAAGAGAAGGTAGAGAGAATGTGAGAGAGCATGCATGAAAAGATGGGAAAGAACAAAAGAAAGGGATACAGATAAAGATAGAAAGACAGTTACCAATGCTGGAAATTTTTTATTGTTTTCTTGCAACATTCTCAATGAGGCCGCGACGCTAAGGTCAAACCAGTACAATAACTTCCACACTATCACAACCCCAATGGCTCTGGTTTTCAAAGCCCATATATATATATATGTATATATATATATATATATATATATATATATATATATATATATATATATATATATATATATATATATATATATATATATATATATATATATATATATATATATATATATATGTATATATGTATATATATATAATGCCATATCAGAAAAGTGTATCGGCCACATACTACTTCCAAAGTTGGACTGCACTGTGCGCAGCAGTCTGTGAGTATCTCAATAACACAGCAAAGCACACCAAAACAGAAGTGTGCAGAAAAAATGGAATGGCCTTCAATATTGTCAGTGCAGTAAAGCACACTGTTGATGATAGAAAAATAATATATGACTGCTGTATTAAAGGCAAAGAAACTCCTTAATACTGTGCATTACATGAGGGATATTTATTTTCTCACCGGCTGAGTTATTCTATTCTGTCCTTGTTCATTCACGTCACATCATGAACTCGCTCCTACCACACAGGTAACTCATTTCCTGTCTCCACAGGCCATCTGCTCCTCTTGACTCCTCTCAACAACTCCAGTGATTGAGAATGAGGTACTGGACTTCTACTGGGCAGGAACTTTTACATTTACCACTGCTTCCTTGCTGCGAAAGCACACCATATTCAACCTACGGAGTAATAATTTATTATAATTTATAATGTTGTTGCCAAGGGGATTGTGGCTCATCATGGTGGTTCACATCATATCTCCTTCAACAGTCAACGTAGGTTTCTTTGGTCCACCAAGCAGCTTTCTTTATGTTTAGAAGATGATCGTCCTGATCATCTTCTAAACTTAAAAAAAGCTTGGTTCTTTTGGGGAATGATTGTACAGATTCATTAACATTAATAAATACCATTTATTCATATACAAAGGCATTTACTCCTTAACTGGGACGGTTTGGGACTGAATGGTGGGACTTTGCTATGGACTAAATACACACGGTACACTGGTAAGAGAAAATTAGGTTTAACTATGTATCCATCTAATTTAAAAAGCTCTGATTACTGTATTGTGTCAACAGATAAAAACAAGTTCCTTCCCAAGACTATTTAACAGATCCCCATCTTTTGTGACTTTAGATTAGCGATCTAAAGTCACCAGTGACCAGTGTCTAAGTGACTGATGGGAACAACAATCTTTGAAATTGCTCCAGTGTTAAGCGAGACCACTGCGGTCAGCAGCAGCAAAACAAGTTGCAATGCAGCATTAATGGGCAATGTGTCACCTACAATGTCCATCTACTACAAGTGCTGTTTTTGCCACTGAATGGCTCAGCTTGTTATTCTAAGTGACAACATTATAGAAATCATTCCTACAGAGATAGGCCAAAAGTTGTCTTGGTTAGTCTTTACACTGTTCTAACAATTACCACTTTGGTGTGGTTGAAATGGCTCCCTAGCTCATCCATTTACATGTGAAAAGGCAGTGGTAGCTTAACGGTTAGAGAAGCGAGCTTGTGACTAGGAGATCTTCTGTTCAATCCGGGGACCGACAGGATAAATGTGGGTGCACTAACCCTTCCTTATTACCACCAGTGAGGGGCCCTGGAGCAAGGCCCTTAAACCCAAGTGCTTAGTAGCCAGCAGATCAGATCAGATCAAGTTTGCACTGTGAATTTGTGTTACTCTGTGAATGTGATCAGGGAGAGCTGATCACACTGCTCTTACTGGACTAGTGTCAAAGATGTTTGCCCACATTAGTCACTTATGCATGGGATGAAAAGGGCCCAGGTAGAAATCCTCATTTAAAGTGTCAGTCCTGGTTGATTTGGCGACACTTGGGATTCCAAGTGCAGTAGTTTAGTACCACAGCCAACCTGAGCAGCTGGTGTATCTGTTCACTGTGCAGCCAGACAAACTCATGTTGCTTTCAAAAAATAAAGATGTCACTCAAAAGTGATTGCAACAGCGATCTGACTTCAGGGTTGCACACAGCGTGAGTCGTTCTCCACACAACAGCAGGACACAGTAAAGCATGTTACCTTGCTCAGGAGTTGGAAGGGGCAAAGTCTGCTGTCTGCAGCTCTTCATCCAACTTATTCCTTCTTGTTCCATTACTCCTTTCCAAATAATAATGATCAACTGACAAAGAAAAGCCAAAATGACTGTCTTTGATTTGATGCCTAAGTATTGCTGTGAATCCCGGGAATGGTGGACGCCACCGCAACAAGTAATTTGAACTGCTATAAATAGACATTGGCCATTTTAGATCATCCTTTCGTTGTTCTCCACTTTAAATTTCATCAATGACATAAATGTGAATGTGTCTTTGTTCATTAGGATAAGATGGGTGGAGGTTTTGGTTTGAGTTGAGCCAATGTTAAAGTTGTAAAAATGTGTATTGTTTTATTTATTCATTGTTCACACCCCATTATCATTTTGTTTGATTTGGGTAGTCCATAAAGTGACTTTTGCTGTGTTTTCGCATGTTCAATATTTTTGCATGTATCCTCTGTTATACTAAAATAACAAATACATATATTCATTGTTACCCAGTGAAATTACTGATATAGCAGGGTGAGAGGGTGGGATACCACTTTTGCAAGGTGTTGTATCCGTGTCACATTCTCAATAGGGGCTGAGCCCCCTTAAAGGTCTGATCCTAGAATAAGCCCTGCATAGATATACTGCTGAATGTTAATGCATTGAATTGCTATTTCATCATTAATATTAAAAAATAAAGAACAATTATTAAATTAAACCCAAATTCCAAGTGAAAGGATCTGCCATTTACTGATATAAGTACATGTGCAGCTTCCACAGAAACACTGTGTGGTACATTCTAAATGTTGCTAAAATACAATTACAGTAAATTAGGCCTAAATTAGGCTCACTAGTGACACAATTATTGGGACAGAACATCCTTAGACATATGATTTAGACATCAAGTCCAGTATGTATTGTATTCTCCCTTGCCACCTCAGATTTGACTACGGTGGAAAATATAGAACATTTAAAACAGTATGGATGGTTGGGGTTTAATTTCGAATCAATCAGAGGTTGTGTATGTGTGTGTGTCTGTGTCTGTGTGTTGTGTGCATGTAGCTGTTAAGGAAAAAACTCAGGAGCAGTGCACCTAATTTTACATACATGAAGAAGTGTCGGTAGACTTTGATGAATAACAGAAGCGTTTAATAAAATCTCTAATTAAGGGGAAATTAGGATTGTGCAGTTATGCGTCCTTTAAAGTTAAGATGAACCTTCAATGTAGACAAAGATAGACATAAACACATATGCTTAACTCCAATCCCTCAGCAGAGACATAATGTGTTAATTGAGAAGTGTACTTCCTCAATACAGCTGTAAGATTTACCGTCATCCATGGAGACACCGAGTTATAGTCCTTCTCTGTCTGGAAAGGTGATGAGGTTTTGTTGGACACTGTTCTGAGTGAGAACAGGGTAACACTGTCTCAACTTATAGAGCATGGTCAAGAACAAGGTCAAGGCAACTTTATTTAGACCCGCAGGTTGATTTGGTTTGCAGTGAGAGTTGATTGGGTCCGCACCTCCTTCTACACACACACCTACACACACACACCAAACAAAAAACTTGAAGTTGGACAATTGTGTAGCAATCAGCAGTGTTGTGGTATCATGAAACTAAAGGGAAAGCTTAGACAACATCAGGTCATTCATAGGTCTGAGGACAGGGGACGAGTAGGGGAGCCAGTCTCCAATAACCATAACTGATCATGTATAATTAACTTTGTCTCTCTACAGATTTAGAGTCTAGGCAGCTGCATGACAAGGGAATGTTTTATCTCAGGACTGTCTCCTTTTGGAGGTTGTAGTGCTAGCCTCACTTTAGCATACTTCCCAGAGAGACAAAATCAGGCTTTAGCATCTTTGTTTATTGCACCTGCAATATCTTTGTTTACCTTCAAAGTTCAGCTAAACATAAAAGTTTAAATCAACCATCAGGAACGTTAGAGAGTTAGGACAGCACTGTAGAATAAAACATCATGGTCAAACTGTACTGTCTGCTTAAGGGCGTTTTCACACCGACAACCTTTGGTTTGGTTAAATCGAACTAGAGTTTCTTTGCTCCGCTGGTGCGGTTTGTTTGGGCAGGTTGGGCACGAAAAGTGGACCAAAGCAGCGTACTGAGACCTGCTTGAAGAGGGGCTTGAAGAGGTCTCGGTACTCTTTCAGTCCAACTCTGGAGCGGTTCATTTGTGGTGAGAACGTGATCCATACTTGCACAGCACCAACTATACATAATCCGGCAGTCTGAGCTATTGTCTCCTGTAGTCAACTGTGTTTAGCAGTCTACAATGCAGCAGAGCAGCGAGATGTAGCAGCATGCAGAGTTTGTCTTTCAGAAATAGACTGCGGTCAAGCTCACCGTCCGTCACTCGTATCTCCGTGGTCAAACCAGCTGCTTCTAAAATTGCAGACAGATGCCGGCAGAGCAGAGCAAAATCTCTGTGACCAGAGCAGACGTGATAATGCCTCTTGCAAAACAATGTGTGATAATTTTAATAAAATGAGCTGGTTTGACCACTAGACCAAAACACAGGACCTTCTTCCTCTGTTTACTTTCATGCTTCCACCCCTGGTTAACCTCTTATTTAGGCAAGGTGTATTATTTATCTATATTAATTTAGCGCCAAGACTGATTTATGCACTTTGAGGCAGTGGCCACTTAGGTCAAGCCAGTAAAGTCTACAATTTTCTTGGGACTATAATTTTTTTTCTCCGTTTTAAGGCTATGTAACTTTTCCCGCTTAGCGGAGTTGTCCCATTATGTCTCATTGGAACTACAGATCCGCAACCCAATCTGGCAAACTCCCATAATGCAATTATGTATGGTAGAGAGCCGCAACGCAAATGCAGAAGTGCCGTTCACACTGTTCTGTCAGTTATATAATGAAACAATTTTGGAAACAGTATATTAAGTTACAAAAAGTTCTCTAATTTTGCTTCAACACTTTCAGAAAAGCTAGTTACAATTGCAATTGCTTGCTAGTTGTAGAATGTTGCGGTGCTCCCTGCATGTGCCCTATGTCCTCTTATTCTCAGCTTCTCAGCCATTTCTTTTCTTTTCGTTTTTAGATTTCATTCCCCCAGAGTTACGTTGTCATGTGAATTTTAGCATGGTATATTTATCTTCACAATTAGAGAACAAATGTTACATGGTTTATGAAGATATTACACACTAACATTTTCTATCTCAACACAATCTTTCTGGGGTTTGGGACATCCCAAGGTTGACACACTCTGTTGTGCTCTCTGTTTCTAGCATCTGACACAGTATGTATGAAAAAATGAATAGCTTTATCTTAACAGCCTTAAAAAGTAAGCCAGCAATGGAATAGTAGCTGTGGCATGAACATAGGCTGATTAGTGGTTAACAGGTTTGCTGAATGAGCTTGGAACTGAGTTTACATTGCTTTCATGGTGTTTCTTTAAAGATGATGATGATGATACAAGGGGCACAACCACACACACATGCCCTTCATTACAGCCCTGTGGAGAGGTTAGTGACTCTTCACACATGCATGCTGTGGACCACAGTGGTATCCTACAGAGCAATCATTCACCTCTCCCTCACATACACACACTCCTTCTGTGAGTCTTGATTCTTGACCTCGACTACATTTGCTATTATATAAAAGAGCTACATTATGTACACACCTGCCGACACACATTGCTGACGAAGAAGAATATGATTACTATGATAAATATATGGTTGTCTCACATTATTCTGGCTAATCGGATGCATAGTGCTGGAGTAAAGCCTGATAAGTGCTGGATGTCTCTCCCGCTATCTATCTATTTTGCAAGGACACCATTGCTACATCCGGAGTGAGAAAAACAAACAAGGCTTGAGAGCTTTTTGAATAGATAGTTTTTCCATGTGTAGTCTATATCTTTGGCGTTCCACTTCTGGGTTTGCTCTGGTGCTCTGTTTCGTTACACTTTCACTGTGTTGGAATTTTAAAATCCAGTGGATTTATGGGGACCATGGTTAACTGCAATTTGTAAATTTGTCCGCAGCTGCACGCAAAATACACATTTTGCCGAGTGATGAACCAAATTTCACAAGTGTGAGTTCTGCCAAGAAACTTTTAGCTGTACCATAAAATTGATATAACCTAGTATCGCAATAGTTTCTGTAGCAAAATGTAGAGTATTGCAGAGCCACGTATCGGTCTTTCTTTTATAAATTGCAGATAACAATGTAACTTTTTGAAATTAAATTAAACCATTCAAGATAAGAGATTATGACAAAGTTTTCCTTTGGTGACATCATTTGAAGTTGAAAAAAAGTAACTGCAATATATTGTAGAATATCGCAATTCGTTTAAAATTACAGTATCGTATCATGATAACATTGTATCGCAATAACATCATATCGTGATGACATAGTATCATGGTAACAGTGTTTCGAGTTAACATTGTTTAGTGATAGCATTGTATCGTGACAACATCGCATCGTGGTAACCTCACATCGTAACAACATCATACCGTGATAAAGTTATAACATTGCATCGTGACAACATCGCATCGTGATAACCTCACATCGTTACAACATCATACTGTGATAAAGATATAACATCGCATCGTGACAACATCGCATCGTGATAACCTCACATCGTAACAACATCATACTGTGATAAAGATATAACATCGGATCGTGACAACATCGCATTGTGATAACCTCACATCGTAACATCATACCGTGATAAAGTTATAATATCGCATCGTGACAACATCGCATCGTGGTAACCTCACATCTTAACAACATCGTACCGTGATAAAGTTATAACATTGCATTGTGACAACATCGCATCGTGGTAACCTCACATCGTAACAACATCGTAACGTGATAACATTGAATCGTGATTACATTGTATCGTGGGGCCTCTGGTGATTACTACCCCAAAAGTACATTTTATAAAAGTACATATGAGTGAGGTTGAGAGAAAGAGTAATACTACAAAGTAAAGGAAGATTAGAGGCAGCGGGTAGAGAGAGGACATCCTCTTCTTTGCTTAGCAAACAGGTGAGAAAGAGTGAAAAATTACAGAATGAGAAAAACAAAGAGCCAGAGTAGTACCACCCTACCTTTGCTCAGCAAACAGAACTGTAGATCATGGGTTTTCAGGAAGAGAGGGATTGAGAGGCAGTGAAAGAGAGGTAAATGGAGGAGAGCAAGATAAAACAATAAAGCACAGGTGAACAGGAAGAGGGAGATGTTTAAGGACAGAATGGGAAGTAAGTGTATGAGGGGAGACAGTGACAGTGCCGAGGGCTTGTTGAACAGGCTCCTTTTATGCAGAGGCACGGCTGCCTGACAGACAGCTCTGATATGGAGTATTAACACACACACACACACACACACACACACACACACACACACTCAACTAGTGATACGGTGTATTACATATTACAAGCTGTTATGTCTGCAGTCAGAGTAGATGTTTATTCATGACAAGCACAGGAGGAGAATGTCAGGGCATACCTTCTGCTTAGCAAGCGCGCGCGCGCACACACACACACACACACACACACACAGTCAGTTGTGTGTATATGGTTGATGTAAATGTAAATGTAGATAGTTTTATAGTGAGAGACAGAAAGGGCACGTTAGTAGTAAGTAATTACATTTCTTCTTTATAAAATAAGTCACGTTTATCTATTGGATTGTGATAATATTGAACTAAACAAGTCTATTTCTGGGATCTGGGAATGTGACAACATTGCAAACAAAAGTGTGATGGGCTAAGAAACATGGGCAGTCAGATAATCAGACAGGTTAGTAAACTAGTGTTAGCCAAACTCATGTTGAAAAGAAAAAGAAGGCCAACGCTAAAAGCATTCTCCAATGGGACTATTACCTCCAAAGATAATGTAGCTCAGCTGCTAGTTTGCTCCAATACTGCTAGAACACTGGCTCAATAGAGTGAGGGAGCAAAGATTGTCAGAGTTATGCCCTCTTAGCTACATCCTGAGTGAAACGATGGATCAGAACACACAGGGGAGTCTGACTGACCAGCACTCAATAAAGTGGATAGAGATATAGAACTGATACTCAGAAATAACCAGCCATGAGCAGTTACTAGCATACTCTCTGTGGCTCTGTGGGAAAGAAAAGGAGTCCGAAAGAACTTTGACAGCCACAAGAAGCACATTTACGTCCATTTGAGAGACCCTGTGGCACACCATCAATAACTGTCAAAAGATAGACATGATCAACTGTATCAAAGGCTATGACAATGGGAGTGAGAATGGAAAGATAAACTATAAATGTACTGCAAATTGGCTCTGTGATTACTGATGCAGATAAAATAAGTAAGTTGTCCACAGTGCTTTACTTTTTGACATCTACAGTTTAGGCTTGCATTGCGAGACCTACCTCTACAACGTCGCAAAAGAGGGTCTGGCTAATCCACACAACGATCCGGGATGTGACAGAAACTCACTCTAGTTTATTGGCTTTGATTTAAACCAATCACATTTGTCTTCGGTGGTGGAAGGCACCCCACTGAGCTGCGGCGCCTCTGAAAAATAACCTCTGGAAGGAACTTGTTTTGGTGTACATTCAAAAGTAGTTTTAGTTGTGTAACAGAAATCTCAGATTGGACAGATAGTCTAGCTAGCTGTCTGGATTTACCCTGCAGAGATCTGAGCACCAGGTAACCATAGGCCTTAGAATTCACCGGAGTTTAAAATGCCAACACAAAGAACTAATAGTAATTTCCAGCGGTACCTGAACAATCAAGGAGAAGGAACATCGTGGACACAGACTATCTACAGTATGAATCTTATTACTAAACTCATCAGCGGGGAAATGCTAGACAATGGACCCTGCTGCCTGCATGAAAGAGTTTCTATGCATTAGGATTTAACAATTGGCCAACAGCAGCTATTGTGAGTTTTTTAAGATTATATTTTTTGTTCATTTTTGGCCTTTACTCAACAGTACAGCTAAATAAAGGAAAGGGGATAGAGAAGAGAAATTACATGTATCAAAGGGCAGCGGGTTGGACTTGAACATGGGCCTACGCGGTACGGACTGAGCCATAGTACATGGGGCGCGTGCTTAACCAGGTGAACTACCAGGGCGCCCCCAACCGCCGCACCACACTTTGGGTTCAGGGTCTGTAACTTTTTGGGCCAGGCCCAGTAGGACCAGAGGTGCATACCCTATCCACACCGTTACAAAGGTCTCTGGTCGGACAGTGGTCCAGAGTAGGTTGGCCATGAAAGGGGGCATCCACAGCCAACCTTTGTAATTATTACAAATGACTAGAGGTCAGCAAGTCAACCGTGCCAGTAGGACTACACTAATTATTTTTATAAATATGGTTAAAAATATATTTAACAAAAGGTTACAAAAAGTAGTGTATTAAATACGGTTAAAAGACACAGATAGATATTTAGTTTTATTTTGAAGGTTTTAAGATGAAGTGGTATTTAACAATAAGAGTCACTGTCATTGGTCACTGTGGATTGGATCACAGCTATGTGCAGGCTGCAACTTCTTTACTCAAAAAAGGTAGTCATCCTGGCGTTGAGGCCGTGGGCTAGTTTGAGTTGTAGTTACGTAATAGCGGCAGAGAAAGATGCGAGCGAAGCCATTTGGTCCGTTTTGGAAACGCTGCCGAATATTCAGAAGTTAAAACCCAAGTAAGAACAATCTTTGCTGAGTTCTGTTGGTTTCCACAATGTTGTGGCCCTCCTCCCACGGGTTTGGGAAAACTGTGATTTTCCAGCTTGCTCCGTTAGTGGTAAAAGAGATGGCTAAGGCGAACGCTAGCGATGCTAAACCAATGTCACCGCCAAACGTTAGTGGCCCGACTCTCTGTACAAATGTAATGAACCAGAGTCTGGAAGTTCTATTGTAGTGTATTGACTTCTATTCTAGTCCTGTGGTTGACATGTGCCTTGTTTGGTAACCTGACAATGGGTCTCACTAATGGAGTCTCTCTTTGAGTGTCACCACAAACACACACACACACACACACACACACACGCACACGCACACACACACACACATACACACACACACACACACACACACACACACACACACACACACACACACACACACACACGACTTTTGATTGCACTCCAGTTATCTGCTGGTATTGCCAAATTGCAACTTTTATCCCCCTCCCCACTTGTCCTTAAATCTCTCTATGTCCTCCTCAGTGTTTGTGTCATCCAAAACAAAACATGGGCAAAGGACAGAAAAGGACACAGTGGGAAAAAAACAAGGGTCAAAACACAGCGTTTCAGGACCTGACAATAACATGATGCTAAAGCCCACTACAAACACTATGCCAAGACAACTGAGAGTAAATATGTAGTGCAATCAGCAGTTCAAGTGTAACAGCAGTATCTATTTTATCTTTGAACAATTTCCATTCAAATATTGCTACTTGTTGACATGCACGCAAATATTTTGAATTTAGTTTGGTCCCCTTTTAGACACTCCATACCTGTCGTTTAGAACAAAATGGCAAAGTAACCAGCAATTTTTTATATTGTTATTGAATACTAAGCAACTACATTTTGTATTAAGTTATGTAGACAATTCCATTCTAATGTACTCAGATTACATGATTTGGCCATGTTCCTCTCCAGAACAAGACTAAAAGCATGAAAGCCTCGTAGCATTCCAAAAGTGGAATACTGTGTGTGTTTTAGAAGGAAAATTGGGCATCTTGTTTGGACAGTTTTGACCACTCTATGTGTATATTACTTCATACAGATTGGATGATCTTAAAAATGAGAAGAGCCTTCTCTGTGCGCCCTGTTAACTTAAGTCGTTTCCTTACTACCTTCGTCTGTTTGGTGCTTAAACTGAATAGCCAAGCAAAAACAGGGCCGATGAACCCCTTGGTGTGTCAGGGCCTTCAGAGTTTGTGTACAAGCAGAAAATGGCCCGGCACTAGAGTAAAGATCATAGGGGACCAGAACATTTTGAGTCCTGAATGGTACAGGAGACCATGAAAATATGCCATGGAATCCACAATGTAAAACTTTACAATGTGTAATGTGAAAGGTGTTGATCATAGTGACAAAACCCACACAAAATGATCACTGGCATTTCAGTATCTTACGGCCCATTGTTTTAAAATACTAACTCTTATTTCTGGCTTTAGAGGGAATAATTAATTAAGTAATATAATTAATATGATTAATGAAGACACTAAGTACAACCCTTTTGAACCATTCACCCGGCGCACAGACCCTTTTATTCTGCCGTCAAACTAGCAAAAGTGAATTTCGACACGCCCTAAACGCGTCTGCACCATGCGCTTCACACCGTGCACTTAGATTGTTAAATTAGTGCCCTATATCTCATTAGCTTTACAACAATGGAGGAATTGGGTGTTTTGTAGAGCTGTGTAAATGTGCACATTTTGGTGATGCAGCTTTACTGTACTTTGAGTCCTCAATGGAAACGTGGAGTCAGCAAAACTCCTTTATTACATCAGCAGTGAAATGTATGGAATACAGAGCATAGAAATGATGGAGATAGAGGTAGAAAGACAGATATGCCAAATGGAATAGGGCATTAGAGGGGAGGAGGAAGCACAGAAACAGTGAGTGAGAGGGTTGTATTATAGATTTCCAAAAGAGGAAAAAAATTAAATATTACTGAAGCCCAGCTGTGCTGCAGCTACAACTTGCTGAGGTAACACATACTGAATCTAAAATTCATCTATCATCATCATCTAACTAGTCAGTGGATTCCAGTCCAGTACCGTGTATCATCTACAACCTCTGCTCTTTCCATCTCTCTGGATTTGTCTAAACTTTGTCTAATTTGTCATATTACATGGATTTGGATTATGTGTCTTCGATTCTGTTCTTCATCCTGCCATCAGAGAGAAATGCTGTCAAGATGTGCCTCACTATGAATGTGTACGTGTACATGTGCTGAGTCAGCCCTGAGCCAGCAGAACACCATACACACACACACACACACACACACACACACACACACTAGAAAAACTGAATTTTAGAAAATAGAGTCTGGTAAATGCATACAATTTTTTGGGACTGGAAATAGATTTTACACAATCCATAACATAGGCTACATCTTATGTCATTTAATCATTTATACATCTAAAATAATGTTGGCGTTACTGAAAGCAAGTTTAGCATATTACATTGAGAGACACAAACACACAAGCGCACACACACACACACACACCAGGGCTGGGCGATTGGCCAAAAAGAAATCCCAGATTATTTCACAAAAATCCAAATTAAGATTTAAATTGCAACCTTGCGCCTTTTTGAGCTGTTGCTGAGTAACGTACATTAACATTCGGATCTCTGTGCTACCGAGCGGCGGTTGCTAGTTGTTTAAGCCGCTGGCGTTGGGGCTTGGGGCGGCTGTGGCTCAGTGGTAGAGCGGTTGCCTGCCAATCGGAAGGTTGGTGGTTCGGTCCCCGCCCCTGCAGCCATTGTCGAAGTGTCCTTGGGCAAGACACTGAACCCCGAGTTGCCCCCGGTGCTGCGCATCGGAGTGTGAATATGTGTGAATGTTTATCTGATAAGTTTATAAGTTTATCTGTACGGCAGCCCCGGCCACAGTGTGTGAATGGTGAATGTTTCCTGTAGATGTAAAAGCGCTTTGAGCAATTGTTAAGACTGGAAAAGCGCTATATAAATACAGCACATTTACATTTACAGACCTCGCTCACAGCTCAGTCATATCAGAGGCATCTAGTAGATGTGTTAAACTGCAACAGAGTTCTCAACACCGCCTCTGGTGCCCCCCATGGTGCTCCTGCAGGTCAGCAGTTGTAGCTACCAGAACAGGTGACTGTCAGCCGGGTACAGGCACAGTGAGCTTCCGGTCATTTCGGTGGAGATTCAGGTCAAGTAAGTGATGAAACTACTAGTTAAAGAATAAATTAATGTTGGATGAGAAGTGACCCCCTCACCCCATTCTCCTGCAGAACCTCCCACAGTATATTGCAGGGGACCCGGTCATACGCCTTCTCCACATCTACAAAACACATGTAGACTCCCAGGCTCCCTCCAGGATCCTTGCCAGAGTGAAGATCGACAAGGACGGAATCTGCATTGTTCCTCTTCAAACCGAGGGTTGACTATCAGCTGAACCCTCCTTTTGAGCACCTTGAAGTAGACTTTACCGGGGAGGCTGAGAAGTGTGATACCCCTGTAATTAGAACACACCTTCTGGTCCCCGTTTTTTGAAGCAGGGAACCACCAACCCACTCTGCCACTCCTCAGGCACTGTCCCAGACCTCTTTGCAATGTTAAAGA
The DNA here is from genome assembly GCF_013103735.1 of Etheostoma cragini. Classification (NCBI taxonomy): domain Eukaryota; kingdom Metazoa; phylum Chordata; class Actinopteri; order Perciformes; family Percidae; genus Etheostoma; species Etheostoma cragini. The sequence continues at coordinate 3,650,534 of NC_048408.1, forward strand.
GGTGTATCAACCAAGACAGCCCCTCCACACCCAGAGCTTTCAGCATTTCTGGATGGATCTCATCAATCCCATGGGCTTTGCCAATGTGGCGTTGTTTGACTACCTCAACGAATTCCACCAGGGTAATTGACAACAATCCACCATCATCGTCCACCTTTGCCTCTACTATAGTGGGCATGTGGATTTAGGAGTTCAGCCTCCACAGGGTTGCACGAATAGCTCCACCGGAGGTGTGAGATGAAAGTCCGTCGGACAGGGCCCTCCTCCAGACTTGCCCAATTTACCCACAATACCCGTTTGGGCTTACCAGGTCAATCCAGAGTCGCCCCCCACACCCTGACCCAACTCACCACCAGATGGTGATCAGTTGACAGCTCTGCCCCTGTCTTCACCCGAGTGTCCAAAACATACGGCCTCAAATCAGATGAAATGATAATAAAATCGATCATTGACCTTCAGCCTAGGGTGCTCTGGTACCAAGTGCACTGAATATATTACATGTAATATTACATGTATTTTGCAATGTATATAATATACTAGCTAAAACACAGCCACCACATTACTTAAATAATCAATGGCCAATTGTCCAACATTTCAGCTATTCAAGACAATATTCACCTCTAAATATTTGGTCCGTCTCTGGATATTGGCTGTCTCACACTGTGGCCTTTACTTAGCTCATCACAGTGTGTGCCAACATATCTTTTAGACAAACACACTCCTAATAACACCCTCTCTCTCTTATTCTCTCTCTATTTAAGTCTTGCCCTGTCTCTCCAACAGTGGATTCCTACACCACGCTGTTTATACAAAGCACTGAAAGAAGCATAGCGCTACAGGGAAGACTTAATATTAAAACCAGTTTTAAAGGAACACTTGTGCAAGCTTGCACACACACCCACACACACACACATATATATATACATAAAATAAAACAAAAACAACACAAAAGTCTTAAAAGTAAAAATAAGACAGTCCTTAGTTCCCAGTCCATTGCTACTGATCATGTGTCAAGAGCTCGGGAAACGCATGAGCAGTACTATTGACGATTCTTTCCGGATAGCTCTTTTTCTTTTCAATTGGTCTTTAAATAAATGCACAGGCCAGTCCAGTTTGCATTTCTCACCTGTAGCTCCATGAGAGATCAGCTGTTCAAAAAAGGGATGCAAGAGCCCAGTCCGCCTGCAGCGCTGAGCGGTGGTGAGACGCCGGCGATTAGCCAGCAATAAAAACATGAACAGTAAGACAAAGGAGTCCTATCACCATAAATGGCTCAATTCACAATGATAGCTGCTCTACTTTACCCCTCACATCTGGGGTTACTTACGTGTTTTTTTACGCCAAGCACCAATATAAAAAATGTTTGCTCATTCTACTGCATGGTGCGCCCAGTTTTATGACAAGACCTGCTTTCCAGCAGTAAAGTACTTCTTTGGGTTAACATTAAAGTAATTCTCTTAATACTTTATATATATCTTTTTTTTATATTAATATCTTTCTCTGGTCTTTATTTGCATATTTGGTTTTTCGTTAATCTCAAATTAAGTTACATTACTTCAGTTTAATGACACATGGATAAAGTTATTGACTACATTCATCAGCTGTTAATTAGTACTACATTGTGAATAGAAAAAGTGACTATGGAAGGCATAACTATAACTACTGCACCAATACACATTATTGTGTTTTGGACATTGGATGTTGTCTTGATTCAATGGGGCTTTGGAGCGAAAGAGACAGCAAACTGATGGACAGTCAACAAAGAAAGAGAGAATGAATGGGAGGAGGACAAAGAGAACAACAGCATGACAAATTGCTTTCCCCACGGCTGTCCTCTCAGGTTATACATTGTCTCCTCTCCTCTCACTTTTACGTATTGTCCTCTCATTGTCCCCCTGTTATTTGTGACTCTTAACTATACTATCAAAGTGGTTTATTAGTCTGTTACAGACGTAGTGTGTCTTTTGAGAAATTAAAGGTAATTTACCTTAAATTGTTTAGATCACTGATTATAATATACTTTGAGCCACAGCTAGCTATTCTTGTGTAAAGACATTTCATAATCTCAGAATACAGTATGACACAAAAAGCAATGAAGAATGTCATAAAGCAAGCCTCTGCAGACAATCAGAAACACAATGAAATACAACAAAGTAGGAAGAAAAAACGGTTGCAAACCACAGCTATTGGCATGGACTTTGCTTGTAGCAGCAAACCGTGATTCAAGCACAAAGACCAAATTGTAAGGTTGGTGGAACAAATTTTAATAACTTTGTTTATGCATGAAGTTCTGTGGACTAAATAAAAGTTGGACTTCAACCACTGACCTGAACATTATACAGACATAGCAACCATGTGGTTAGTGGTCAGTGCATACGTAGGTACTGTACAGTGTGACAAAGGTAAGAGGTGTTAAAGAGTAAGTTCAGTCTTTTAAGTACTTTGTTTTTGTGTCTGAGTGACTGATGGGAACAACAATCTTTGACATTGGTCCAGTACTAAGGTTATTACAGTTTTACACTTAAAAAAAAAAAATTTCATTTCGTTTTGATGATTTGTTTTCGAATTCAGTTTAGTTTTAATTAGTTTTTAAAGCAGGTTTTCCTAGTTTTGTTTAGTTTTAATCACTTTTAGTCTTTCTTTGTAACATGTTTTTTTTGTCAGGGGATTCAGAAAGGTCAGAAAAAGGATTGTAACAATAACTCAACAAAAGTATGATACAATTTTAGAAATATGTATTCACAATGTATTCAACAATTGCAACAGTAATTAGAATAGAGCCTAAATATGATCATACATTTGTCAACACAAGACGCCGCAGTAACTGCAGAATGTGGAAGTAACGTGTTCCAGGAAAAAAACTAAACAGCCAACAGACTAAAGAAGAAGAACTTCTTGAAGTCCATCGACTCACACAGCTGTGTGGACATCCCAGTATTAATCCACATATTAACCCAGGCTTCTTCCTGCTTTTGGTGTTCCTGCGTATTTACTAACCAGCTATCGGGTCGCCAGTGACCGCAGCATGTAGTGTTCACTGTCCTGCGGTTGTCTCATACATGCTGCCGGGTCCTGTATGCATACATCCAAGGGCCTGTACAGGGGTTAGCTCCTGTTCAGGGAGAAGGGCTTTGCGTTCTCCTTTACCTTGTCAAGGTAAGCTAGGTTAGCCTCCTTGTGTTCGTTTCTTAAATGTAGGCTACTCTTAAAATTCGTGGGATTTTTCCCTGAAATAAGTTGTCCTGATATTTAACTACGCTCCACTGCAAGGTACTAGCTTTTATCTGACACAGTCACATTCAAATAGGACTCTGCCGCTTTCTTCTAACTTCCGGTACCGCCATGATGACAGGCAAAGGGCACGGGCTAGGTTATGTTCATTATGACATGGAATGTCGGAATTTCTGGGTTCCCAGAATGGAACTATACATATCTATGAAAAATGTCATGGTCAGAAAAATATAACATTATTTGCTCTATGAAAGACATTGACAAAGATGAAAACTAAGGACATTTACTTGACAATTTTATTTTATTTTAGTTAGTTTTGCAAACAGACATAACAGTTTAAATTTAGTCATGTTTTTTGTGTAATGCTTCATTTTTACTTTTGTTTTTCAGTTAACAACACTGTTTTTTCCCATCTCGTTTTTGTTAACGATTATAAGCTTGTCCAGATTAAAGCAAGATGGCTGCCTTCAGCAGCGGCAAAACAAGCTACAGTGCAAGCTAATAGGGCAATGTTCCAGCTTATATTTACCTTTACAAGAGGGCTCATTTTGCCACTGACAGGCTCAGGTTAAAATGCATAAGTGTCTGACAACATTATGGAAAAAATCCCTTCAGAGATAGACCTTTAACACCTCTCTGATACATTTCTATGTGAAACAACACTATGTGTTTATTTCAACCAAAACTAGAGTTTTAATGGTTGAAAAAGGCAACTGATAGTAGTATTTGTTCCATCAACTTTGAATGAAGTGTATTTTATGATGATAGAAATACTGTTTATTTACATGCAGTCTGGTGTGTTTAGCGAATGCAATTTTGCAGATGTTTTCATGTTTAAAAAAAGGATCTTACTCTTTACAATAACGTCGACCTCCTTAGAAATCCTTATTGTACAATGTGCTTTTTAAAGATGCGTGATGTAGATCTTAGGATAGGGTTGAAAGATTTGACTCCACAGTGCTCAGCTTAAACCTAAATTAAACAGCTCTCAATGTGAGAAAATATCTACATGATTAGACCATCCACTTAAATTGATATCAATCAATTTCCTGTTTGATTCTTGAAACAACAGTTACAATTCCATTTACTGATTACTAAGTGAGTGGTCAATTTATAGTGGCCATTTGATATTGTGAAGTCTACAGAGTGATTACACTATGGTGTAATGGTTGATGACACTAGGTTTAGGGATTTCAGAAAAGCCATCCCATAAGATCAGAGATTTTACATCAAATAGGTGAAAGGTCAAATAGTTAGTAGATACCAAAGGAACTTTTACTCAGAAATTTGTAGATCCCTTTGCAAATTGGTCCCTGTTTAAATCCTTGTCTTTAATGTTTAGGTTGAGGAGTTTTAAATAGGTAAAATCAAATTCCAACAAGATCTTGAGGAATTAACATAAAGTTGGGGATGCAGCTCTGCTGTTTCTGAGCATACTTCTGTCCGTCTGGCTGTTTTCCAGTTTAAAAGGAGAGAAAAAGGTTGGAAGAGGAAAGGTGAGAGACTCTTAATGGGGGAATGTTATTTTTTCCTTTTGTTGCCACATTTCACCTTGAAAATGCACTTTTCCTTGAACAAAGCCTCATCTGTTTTGAAACCTCATGTGTCATCTCCAGCTGAAGGCAGAGCTGTGGCAAAGGTCGGAAGGACTATTTTTTTCGAAATTGACTACCTAAAAAATCCTTTTGACAGCGACCGTTGCTAAAAGCCAACTTTAATAGAGATACAACACACTCATAAGAAACTACTTCACTGGAGGTTTTAGCATTACAATTCAGATCTCTATCTCTGAAAATGTGGTATGAATCAATCAGTAAAGCTTAATCAAAACCTTCATATTTTGCAATACATATTTAAATGAGGCTGGCCAAAGGCAATAGAATGGCACATTAGGTGAGTGTAACAGGTTGGTATATTTCTTTTAAGTAATTAAAGTAAAAAGTGTAAAATTGATATATTTAATAGTAAATTTTTAGGTCTGTTTCAACACAAAGACATTTCAGAATCTTGGTGTGATAATCTAACAATCTAGTCTGGCTATCACCAGATCAAGCCTAGCTCAATAGATTGAGATAGAGCTTTGGTCTGGGGAGTATGCTCTGTATTTTCTCAGGTAAGACCAACGGGCACAGTCCAAATAACTCTGCTTGCAATTGGATAGTCCTTCAACCAATCAGACCAATGATCCGGTGTAGAACCAGCAGCAGCATTAACGTTTTTTCTGTGATTTGCTGCGCTTCGGTTGCGTTGCTGGTAGAGTTGGCGGGGTTTACCCAGTCTAACAACAATCTACAATGCAACGAGAATGTGTAGCCTGTTTAACATCTGCTTATTTTGGGCAACATTGACAATAAGGCGTAGATAGTAAGTAGGGCTGTCAGATAAACACGTTATTAATGGCGTTAACGCAAACCCATTTCAAGGCTAGAATACTGTTACTCTTTGTTATCCCAATGCTCAAAAAAAGTCTGTTAATACTCTCCAGCTGATCCAGAATGCAGCAGCATGTGTTCTGACAAGAAGTTGGAAAATATTTCCCCTGTTTTAGCTTCCCTGCGTTGGCTTCCTGTAAAATCCGGGATTACATTTAAAATCCTTCACTTGCCCTACAAAGCTTTAAATGGTCTAGCACAATCTTATCTTGAAGAGCTCTTAGTGCCTTATTGTCCCACTAGAGCACTGCGTTCTCAGAATGCAGAGATGCTTGTGGTTCCTCGAGTCTCTAAAAGTAGGTTGGGAGCCAGAGCCTTCAGCTATCAGGCTCCTCTCCTGTGGAACCAGCTTCGGGGAGCAGACACTGTCACCACAGTTAATAGTAAACTTAAACTCTCCTCTTTGATAAAGCTTATAGTCAGGGAGTGAGGAGTCACAGCGTCCGCCTAGCCCGGCCCACCTGATTCTCTTCATAGTCATCAGATTCATTTAGCATATAATCAATTATATAATCAAACTAGAGGGAGGCAGGCCAGACCAGCCCGATCAGGCAGGGGAGAGTTCTAGCCCAACCAGGGTCCTCTAGGGAGTGTTATTGCCACTATTCATCTTCACCCCAACCGGTTGTTAGACACCACCTACCAAGAGCCTGGAACTGTCCCAGGTTTCTGTCTAAAAGGAAGTTTTTCCTATTATATTATATTCTATCTGTGAAGTGTCTCGAGATAACACTTTTTATGAATTGATACTATAAATAAAATGGAATTGAATTGGATGACTCGCTAAAAACCAGTTCAGAACAGTTTAATGCGCCCATTCCGCGCACTTCGGTGACCACTGGTTCCTGCAGCCCTTTGCTGCATGTCGTTTCCTCTCTCTCTCCCCTTTCATGTCTAAGCTGTCCTGTTGAATAAAGGCCTAAAATGCCAAAATATATATTTAAAAAAAAAAAGACCTCTGAGGATTTTTGTTAAAGGGATGCCATGACATATTGTCCATATACTACATTATTTAAAGCTTTGGCCATATTTATCATGAATATCTGACATTGAAACAATATTAATATGACAGAAAATGCAGAAATCCATAATAGGTGTCCTATAATTATTTTGAAATGATACAGTGGAGTAAAATGGGGCAATGGAATGATTTTTGTAAAAAGCCCATATAAGGGAAATTTGTGGATTTTTACAATTCACTGTACACCAGAGGATAAAAATAATAAAGGAAAAAAAGACGAAATAAAACTAAAAGCAACCGGCATTTACACTACGCTCTCTCAGCAAATTTGGACATCTGACAGCGGGCACTGTGGCATTTGCATCATGTCAACACTGGTGATACTGATGTATTTACTCATTGTATTTGACAACCACTCCTTTAAACAAGCATAAGTAATAATCAAGCATCACTTTATATTTCTTTCGTGTGAAATTGTTTCTCAAACACAAACAACAGCAGGCCTATATCGTACTTTGGCCAAAGGAAAAACAATATATATTTATTTTTGAATCATGGTGGGCTCATTTGCTGAGGAATCCTGGTTTGGAAAATGATGGTAGCTTCACAGGCATGGACACAATAACAAGAACACCTGTGCAATATAATGACATATATTGCAATAGCTCTGGAATAAACATTACTGATGCAATTTTAATATTGAATTTAAATTGAGTGAATAGAAGAAAGCAGATGACAGTAAGTAAAGGTGGGAGATAAAAAAGAGGATAAATAAAAGATGGAAGATGAAAAGGGTTGGTGAAGAGAAACACAAAGGCGGGAGGAGAAAGGGGAAACAAGATCTGAACATAAAGTGTAATTTAAAAAAGAACGAAAAGAAATGAATGGTAATGTGAGAGGAGATGCAAAAAGATGGAGAGACGACCAGAAAAGATGTCAAGGAACGACAGAAGACGAGAAGACAAAACAAGGCAATGTAAGAATGTAATGAAATCAGACAAAAGCAAAATGTGTCAGCAATGAGTAAGCAAACGTCACGACAGAGAACTGGTGATGAGTGAAGACTAACAAGACATGGAAAGAGAGCAGTGGAGCATGGGTAAAGAGAGAGAAAAGAGAGAGAGAGAAAGAGAGAGAGAAAGAGAGAGCGAGAGAGCAAATCAGCAGAAGGCTTGTAAATGTTGGATGAGAGAAGTATACATGGCACTGTGACTCACTGGAGCTGCCCCAGCAAGTGAGGGCAAGTGCTGCACACACACACACACACACACACACACACACACACGTTATGATGTCCCTTTTTTAGACAGCGTGTTTAACAGGAGCTAACTGGCTAAATTTGCAGTTGAGCTTGTTTGCTTAAGAAGCAGGGAGCATGTGATTGGCTGAAACGTGAGAGGGCGGTTACTCACTGTCATGAGGACTGTCAATATCAAATAAAAAGAGGCTTTTGTATGAGAGTACTTCTTTACTGAAATAAAAGATATCCAATTACATACAGTATTACAACAACAATAATGAAGTGGCATTTCATAACATTCCATAATAGTTTAAATTATTTCATAAACGTGTATATTTTACACAATGTATTCACGTGTTTATTTCATATTTAACTTTACAAGTTAATGCATAAGGCAAATTACGATTATCACTCACAAAGGCCATTTTTTTTAAACATTTCCAATGCACGCATTAATATTAGATTGTCATGGTTTGCGACGTTGTGGCATTCATATCCGTCCACTATGAAAATATACTTGCAGAGAGCTGAAACTGGCTTGAGCTATTATGATTTATGAATTGTTTTATATTTGATACATATTCACTTTCTGTAATCAGTTGGAGAGTTGGTTGGGGCCCGTGTTGCACTGATTAGCTCTGTTGTGGGAAGTATTGCCGTGCAGACATACAAGTGCATCACTAAATTGCTGAAGTTGTTCTATGATCTGTCTGTTTACAGCTACACGGTTAATTTCTTTGCATGTCAACGTGCAGTGTGACATGCACTTCTCCCACTGCTCCTTACGAACACAGCACACCTAACGAGTATGGTGCTTTTTTTCCTCCTGGGTTGGGCAGGTAAAATATGTATGAGTGTTTCAACCTCTAGCTGACCCGAGTGCAGCATTACACGGGGCTTCTTGTAAAGTTCCCAGGGAGTTGGAAAGACGTTGACTCATGTACTGTAGAGCGAGAGCAAGAGAAAGTGCCTGACATGTCCTTTGTCCAGGTTTTGAATCATGCTGTATATGTTCAAAATGTCGGTAGGAGGGCGTTTGAGTCAAAGGTGCAGTGGCATGAAATATAACAGAAAGGCGATCTTTAGACTGTGCATGCAAACTGGATGCGGTGTATGCACACATCTACAAAGTCATGCATGCGTGAGTCCCGTCTCCATCCCTTTTGTCTGAGTTCTGCATACGTGCCCGCCTTAATTTCAGACTAGCCGAGCATAGCTGTCAGCGCACTAAGTGCCTCTTTTTCTGCCATTTTTTGTCTTTGTTTTGCCTTTTTTCATTCCCTTGTCAGTATCTCTCATGGCTCACCAGCCGATGTTAATGTTTTATTGACAGGTCATAATTTTACACCCCAGCAGTTGTTTATCTGCTATTTACATGATTGAGTAATAGATGGACAAGACCAAGGTTCCTTAACAGCTTAATTATGTCCTCTGTCACTTTGTTTAAGGAAAATAAACCAATCTGTCTTCCTTTTCACTTGATGTGCTCTCTTTGTCTGTGGTCTACTGTGTGTGCTCTTCTCACTAAATTATTGGCAAGCTTTTAAGTGGCAAGCGGCGAGTGCAATGTGCCCCAAACCAACGGTACAAAGATACCCTGAAAGCGTCCTTGAAGAGCTTGGTCGCACTTTATTTCACAGCACATTAATATGATGTAATTAGACATACTTTGTATAAAATTAGGCCAAAACTATAAATAATGTGGTCTTAAAGTACGGTGGCCGAGAGGGGCGAACACACTGCAACTTAGACATTCAAATACACAAAACTCAAGGAAATTATGAAATGAAGACATCTTTGCTGATTTGACAACACATCCGGAGTAATTAGCAAACATGCACACCAAATACAAAAACTTGCTGTGAATACACAAACGATGCAGAATGAAAAGCACACAAATGCAACAGAAAAATACTTCACCGAGCGAGGTAATTTGACGCAGAGTCGATTTTTAGTTTTCAAATTTATTAATTCTATTTTTTACTTTTTAGTAACATACAATATGGGCTAACTAGTGTTACCCAGCAAGCTCTTGTAGAAGTCAGTCTCTAACACAGTGGCTACGGAAACCTGTTTCTCTCCTATAATACTGTAAAAGACTAGGGCCAGAGGTAAAAGTGAAAATGCTAATTAGTATGTCGCCTCTTTACTACTTATACTTTACTTCTTTGCTACTCTCTCTCTCTCTCTCTCTCTCAGTGGTGTCGTAGATCCAGCTGTTCCACTTAGCGCTATCTCTAGAGGCCTGGAGACAACTTCCATTGTGTAATCTGGATGCAGTGTTTTTCTGTTGCATTTGTTCCAGGGTTTGTGTGCTTTTCTTTTTGCATTGTTTCTATATTTGCAGCATGTTTATGTATTTGTTTGTGTTGTGTGTATTTGCACCGTATTTGCTAAATGCTGCACAAGTGCTGTCAAAGGTTCTGACGTAAATTAAAACAAAGAAATAGAATAGAAATTACGTGATCTTTCATAGACAGAAATCTAACACAATTATACCTTGATTACTGTAACACTACAACACCTTGTACCTACATTATTCTGTAATCAAAAACTCCATACAGTTCCATATTAAACCAAAAAGATACTCTGTTTAGTCACTGTTATACCAAATTATACTCCAATTAGAAACCAAATATCAGGCATAGTCTTTTAGTATCTTGCTGCTTATTAGAAGAAAACTACTGTTAGTAACGTCAGACCACATCGAGTCACCTTTGGTCGCTTCTTCACACAGTCCATCACAGCCTGGATGCTCTGCAGAGTCCCGTGGTTTTTGTAGGTGAATGAAGGTTAATGTAATATATATATACACACGGATGAAGTAGTAAATGAATTTGCAAATTGTGAAAATTGCAGGGAAGAAATCAATTTCCATTCCAAATCCACCACTTTAGTCTCAAACATGATCCAAGTTATTTTTCTGTAAATTTACCACTTTAATTTAAGAAATTCAGAGTTTTCTTTTTTCCACACCTTGTTCACCTTCTCCACAGCTGTAGTCAGACAGAGCCTCTGGTCTGAATGAACTGAGCACATCGAAGAAGCTGCATGTCCCACTCAGAGTCCAATGAGCAACACATGTCAGGGAGCAGAGTTGTAGAATGACTACGGTGGAGTTTTTCGCACGGAGTGGAACTGCAGGCCTCGGCCACAGTGGACAGTCATATGCAAATGCATCAGAACTCAGGTCCTGTGTGTGTGTGTCTGTGTGTTTGTGTGTGTGTGGTGGCGTGTTTTGAAGTGACAGGGGCTGAGATTGCAGTGTGCAGGCGGACCATTGACGCATGTCCAAACCTCGGCCACAGCCTCTCTGGTCTCAAACTCCCACACACACACACACACTCACACACACACACACACATACACATGCACAGACGCACACACACACAGACTGGTCTCTGACACATCCCTGAGGCCGTTCAGTCTATTGTACAGGCTCTCCAGTGAGCCATAGCTTTTACATATATTAAAATGAGCCTTGGGTGGAGAGCTGCCCCTGAAGACCCGCTGCTCTCAGTCCACAGAGCACACACGCAGGCGCACTGATGACACCCAGGATACACACACACAGGGAAGGGAAAGCAGCAGTGTTCTGTGTGTGTGGAGACAGGAGTGGAGAGGAGGCAGCAGACCATATCTGAGGCAACATCGGTCTCTTCTTCTTCTTTTTTAGTTGAAGAACTTTTTTACTTCATCTGATTCTTTAACTTTATTCACCTCCGGGATCTCAAATGAAAGAATTTGGGCTTTCACTGGGACTGAGACTCTTTCATTGGGATTAAACCTTTTTCACATTAGTGAACAGATGAAACCAGTCAACTTAGGATGGGTAGTGAAAGTATGAAGGAATCAATGCTTCAATTTTTAATGAAATTGTAGTCATTTTAATGGGAGACATGAAAACAAACTTTAACAACCAAATAGCTAGACAACAATGAACAGGTGAGGAAAAAAAGAGTTACAGTGGAATAAAGTGACAACATGCAGTCTGTGATGACACAGTTTTACAGCTGAGGATATGACTGGCCATGGTCCAGTGTATATTTCCAAAGCTTTATCTCACTATGTACATAACACTTTCTCATATCAGCCAATAAGACGTTTTTCCTGAACAACAATGTAGTAATACCTTATGTTTTGCATGTCGTGTGTTCTCTTTGAAATTAATATATATTCTGATAAGCCCATATTATTTGATGTTTTTTTTCATCATTTGGATAAAGTAATTATTATAGCCCAATATATTTAACTTGCATTTATGGTTATATTATATTACTATATTTCATTTAGTAAGTGATTGCTTCTTCTCCCTCATATTATTTTAGATAACACTATTTCATAGCTCCTATAGTCTCATGGAACAAATCCTGAAAAGAAATTAATGTTATTGTAAATTCATGGTAGGTTTCCTCTTTAGTGATAACTGTTGGAAAAGGGCGGTGTTCAATTAATAAATGTTCAATTGATTTACTTGAATTAACTGTTTATATAGCCTATAAAGCCTTTTAGTCAGTGCAAACCTAAAAAACATCTGTCTATATGTTCCTGCTATGCCCTGCTACGTCCTGCTATGCCCTGCTACGTCCTGCTATGCCCTGCTACGTCCTGCTATGCCCTGCTACTTCTTGCTATGCCCTGCTACATCCTGCTATGCCCTGCTACTTCCTGCTATGCCCTGCTACGTCCTGCTATGCCCTGCTACTTCCTGCTATGCCATGCTAATTCCTGCTATGCCCTGCTACGTCCTGCTATGCCCTGCTACTTCCTGCTATGGCCTGCTACGTCCTGCTATGCCCTGCTACTTCCTGCTATGCCCTGCTAATTCCTGCTATCCCCTGCTACGTCCTGCTATGCCCTGCTATGTCCTCCTATAACCTGCTACGTCCTGCTATGCCCTGCTACATCCTGCTATCCCCTGCTACGTCCTGCTATGCCCTGCTATGTCCTCCTATAACTTGCTACGTCCTGCTATGCCCTGCTACGTCCTGCTATGCCCTGCTGCGTCCTGTAACGCCCTGCTGTGCCCTGCTGCCCACACACTACTACAGCTACTGTTTTTAGTCACAGTTCCATTATCTGTTAATGCCACTGTTCATCAGACCGATGAACAGTAGGTCTCTCCCTTAAACGAGTTTGTCCATGCCGCTTTCTCATTGAATGCTTGCTCTTGGGGGAATTAAAGGAATTGTTGGGTTTTTGTAAATAATACAGTGTGGTCTAGATGTATTTTAAAGTGTCTTGAAATAACTCTTGTTATCAAAATGTCAACTCAATACCCTTAATCATTTTTCAGTTGAGTGATTTGTCCTTTTGATACGCTCGGACACTTAAAATCAAATCTCGAGATGTAGAAATTTTAAGAATAAAGAGCACTTACCAGAAATCGCCGACTCCAGTGATGGCTGCTTGAATTCAGCTCTTAGTCAGAAGACCTGAAAAAATGGAACAGGTCGGTCAAATCTTGAGCGTTGACTAATTGATTGAATACCAAAGAAACATTAGCTCTTAAGCTCTTAAGCTCTGTTTCACAACCATCTATTATCTATTCACAAGACTCAATTTAAAACACAACGAGGAAATTAACACAATCAGCCTCAAGAAGTGCATTTGTGATACAGAAGACAACCTGAAAACAAAGACAAGTGTACTCAAAGGTCCCGGACACTAACATGGTGCTCTTTGGATGCTTTTATATTGACCTTAATACTGTATCTGAAGTCTCTTTTATATAGACCTTAGTGGTCCCATAATACTGTATCTGAAGAATCTTTCCAAAATCCAGCTTTGGTGCAGAAGGTGGAGGGTGGGGGCCACCCTCCACCTTCTGTACCAAAGCTGGATGGCCTTGACCAACTGCCACTTTCCTCAGTTGAAAGCCATGATGTCTCTCTCACATGGGTGGGCCAAACTCTCTGGGCGGGCAAAGCAGAGGAAGTGGAGGTAACCTTCCAGAGGTAACAGAGAAATGCAGCCTACCATCCAAAGGAATAAATCATTTACCCTTGACAGTGAAGAAAAGAAAAATACCTCAGAGATGTAGAAGAGGAGAGAAGGCTCTTGATACGCCGCTATTGAGACACTAATTACATATCCACCTAAGAATTAATTAATAACTAATTGTCTTTAATGTCAAAAGAGATATAATTACCACTGAACCATGACATAAACACATTTGGCTTAGAAGACGATTAGCTGTATTCAAGTGCTTATTTATTTCAGAACTGGGATTCAGACACTAATGTTTAACTCTGCCTCCTTTGTTCAGTTACATTATTAGTCATGTCATTTAGCTGACGCTTTTAACCAAAGCGACTTACAATAGCTATATACTGTATATCAGAGGTTGCACTCTTCTGGAGCAACAAGGGGTTAAGTGTCTTGCTCAGGGACACATGGGATGATTTATCGCAGTGGGAATAAACCTAGGTTCGAATCCGACTGCCACACTAGGTCTGCCACCCCAAGGCATGTGTCTCATCCACTGCCATCACCACCCCAGTTATGATGTCTCCTATCACCTTAATATCACATTATGCACAATAGTTGAGCAAAACGTTAGTTAATAGTTATTTTACTGTTAACATGAAATTTATATAAATTTATAATGTCGGGATTTACGTCATTTTATCATTAGTTTACTGGACATGTGTCGAATGTAAGGCCCACGTGCCAAACCCGGCCCATTGCAGACTTTAACCCGGCCTGTATAACAGTTTAGGGTCATGATAGATTTAAACTCTAGTTCTACAGCAAACCCCAAAACACAGGAAACTGTTTTTCAAACTGCAATTGCACAATACTGCAGTAGAACACACACAGTTTGGCAGATTTTAAGACTTTCTGAAATTTCCCAACAAGCAGAGATTGCAAATGTAGGCTCTGAATGAACGTTGCTGTGAGTCGGCTGTGTAGTAGCTGTTTTTAAAAATGTAATCCTTCATTTGCTGGATTTGCTAAACCCTGTGATGGATAAGGAACTTTTTGGACGACTTTTAAAGGGCTTTGTGTCAACAACTAGAATGCAGCGGGAATCTAGAAAAGGGACATGCAGTAATTAAATCAAAGATAATTGACTTTTCCACATAAAAGCAAGTCCATAAGCTCTACATGTTTGGCCCTTCATGTGATTTTCATTTTCCAGAGTGGCCCATAGTAAAAATGAGTATGACATTCCTGCATTAGTGTAATATAAAATAAGTTTATAAACGTTTATAAACCGTCTATAAATGGTTAACAATTCTTTTGTAAACAATCTATAAACACTATGTGGATGGCTATTATTAACTTGTAACCTATGCCTAAAATAATTAGTTAAAGGGCCCAAGGCATAAAAATGTCACTTTATGATAAAAAAAAAAAAAACAAAGCAGGTTGGTAAGGTTTAGAAAAGATGGTGGGGAAGGGTTAAAAATGTACTTTTCTGTGACACGTGGGACAAGATCCAGGCACAAACCCCGGTCTCTTGGGTCCTGCGTTGTTTGACCCATCCACCACCACAACCTCCCAAAGAGGATTTTCTGTCTTTCATACTACTCTCTACTGTTGTCTGTCTTAAAGGTCCAATGGCATGAAAATTTTGCTCTGATTTTTTTAACATTATTATGAGTTCCCCCAGCCTGCCTATGGTCCCCCAGTGGCTAGAAATGGTATATGCGATATTGAATCTTGCCCCTTATGAGGTCATAATGGGAAAGATGACCTCCCTGTGCTCTGCTTTGCCCGCCCAGAGAATTTGTCCCGCCCATGAGAGAGAGACATCATGGCTTTCAAACAAGCGAAGCATGGCAGTTGGTCAAGGCTACACCCCCCCCCCCCCTCCCCCAATAGCATTTAAAGTGAAGAGACTTCAGATACTGTGTTAGGGGACCACTAAGGTCTATATAAAAGAGACTTCAGATACAGTAGAAGGGAACAATATAGGCCTATATAAAAGCATCCAAAAAAGCAGCTTGTCAGAGGACCTTCAATGATTAATAATTGGTTTATAAAGCATCAAGTAACAATCTTTTGTTAGTTATCAATTAAATGATGATTATTTGGTTCTTTGTGCTCTGATAAAATCTGAATGATGATTATAGATGCTTTAACAAGTAGTTAGGTCATTATGAAGTGCTACCGCAATGCATTACAGAAGTGTGTTGCTAGACCAATAAGGCAATCACTGAAATCCAGCTGATGGAGGGATGAGCAGTTGTTGCCAAGTACAAACAGTAAAGTCTGGAGATCAAAACTTTTTTAAACGTCTAAGCTTTGATTTCGTAACAAAGTTTTGTAAGGTTACAGTACACTACTGTACATTTTCAAATAAAATCTGGTACAAATAAGCAACTCTGTTCAGCCGCTAAATGACAGCCTTATTAGGGTGGACTTAATAGTGAATGGATATATTCCCACAGCATTCATTCAATCAACTCAAAAATTAGCATAGCATTTAATGCATTCCTTCATTTTCTGTGAAGTTCAAACAAATGACTAAGAATAATTAGAGCCCTGATCTCTGTCCATGGTGCTGAAATAAGTACAAAAATAGAGACAATGAAAGGTGTTTTTTAAGCTTTGTCTAAGTCGCCCATTAGGAGTACATGCATACGTAGGCACTGTGAATGTGGGAGTAAGCTGTTGTAAGTCTGTTAGTTTTCAATAGCATAGCAGGTCCTGTTTGATTTAGGACCCAGTGAAGAATATAAATGTGTCCAAACTCACTTTGTTTTTGAGAGCTTGTACAGGATTTGCAGCTTAGTATTGGGCATTTCCGCCATTAATCATCAGGCAGCTTTACACATGAAAGGGGACAGAAAGGAGGAAGACATGCAGGAAACTACCGCAGGTTGGATCCAAACCCTGGGCCTCTGTGCCAAGGAAAAAACCTCTTCATGTGGGCATGTGCTCTACAAACTGCAACTTTTCAATGTAGAAAGACAGCTTTGCTTCTTATAATGACGTTCTAAACAATTAATTTATGGTAGGACATAAGGTTTGATGGTAGTGTAATGCTGACAAACTATTTTTATCAACAGGATGAATACAACAATACCAAACACATCTGCAAAAGATTCCCTGCTAATGTATCTCACGTATTGGCTGCAACAGCTGAAGCTTGACAGGGATTAATAGGCATGCAAGTGTGTGCCCCCCCACCCCACCCAAACATTTACATAACACCCAAACAGTATACGGCCAAGTAGCATTTTCTAGATGACTGAGTGGAGATATAAAAATCTACAGAGCATGGTGCTTTTTCATTATTCACATTTTGAGGTCACACTATCTACCCTCTCTCTCTTTCTCTCTCTCTCACTCTCTCTCTCTCTCTCCCTCTCTCTCTCCCTCTCACACACACAGCTTGAACTTGTGAACTCTGCATTCCTTCTCCATGAATTGAGGGCAAGCAAAGTGCACCAGAGTTGTTCCAAAGTGAGAGGGAGAGAGAGGTCTACCTGTGTAATGGAGTGTTGGAGGGAATCACTGCCAAAAGCTGCTAATGGATATGACATAGCACCCTGTGGCTCCTGTACAACTAGGGGAAACTAAACCGAATTGTTGGAGAGTTGACTTTAAGCAGAGCAAGAGGCCACATGTAAGGTGATTAAGGAATTTACAAAGAAAGGTCCCCCAGCAACAGAGTCACTGCTTATACAGCAGATGGACTGAAACTGCAAATACCTCCTTACATTCGGCATAACTAATTTGATTTCATTGATATTGATATAATATTCTGTCCATGAAAGAGACAATGTATATTCACTATTAACAGTGGCATGTACAATTCCTTACTTGATGTACACTCATTTTGAAACCAGAAAAACAGCTTTTCATCTTCATTCGAGCAAGAAACAACTGTTTGACTGTTGATGCCTGTGGAGTAGAGCTGAGAAAAGACTATTCTCATGAACCATTCATTCCAAAAGCTATGAAAAAATAAGCCATACAATTTGTAAGCACTCCACGTTTTTCGCTGTATTCACTACAGAACGCAGCTGACCACATACAGAGGAGGTCGGGGTGGATGGGTGCATGGGTGGGTGTTAACATACAGGACTTTCAAGCCAAAGAGCGGAGTTCACTTCCCGGGGAAAACTAAAGACAGAGCTGCCAACTTTTCCCCAAACCTCGGAGTGAGATTGGGGGTAGGCGACCCATATTTTGCCGCGTACAAAGCAATTTCTTTGGGTTTTTATCCTTCAGGGTTTAAATTGGGATTTGTTATATGTGGGGGGATGGGGCTCTCCCTAGGGGGGTCTGGGGGTATACCCCCCCAGGGAAAAATCTTTGAAAAATACAGCATTAAATGGCACTTTCTGGAGAGTTTTTTGCAAAAAAAATGAAGAAATCAAGTGTTACATGATATGTGCAAAACTGTAGGGTTAAGAACCTTTGCATTGTTGTAGTATCAACAGGTATTGAGGCATTTAGCATTTACATTATTTACATTATTAATTTCTAATGATATAAGAACTGACCCAGACAATGTGCCAAACATAATGAGCCACATGAAGAGACAGGAGCATATGTCAGCAACAGCTGCGAAGATTTGGGTCTGTGGTGAACAGGTCCAGGGGTCCCTGCCTGGTGTAGGGACCAGGGACCCAAAGGGACCACTGAGTTACATACACTCACCGGCCACTTTATTAGGTACACCTGTCCAACTGCTCGTTAACACTTAATTTCTAAGCAGCCAATC
>NC_048408.1:3669181-3703585 GCF_013103735.1 Etheostoma cragini
GGTCTCTGACAGAGTTTAGAGGTGGCTGTATGCTGCTCATTATCGGAGGTCTACGCACAGATGCAACGCGTCACTGCCTCCAGCAGAGCGAGTCCTCTAAAATGAACTGAAGTTGCTACATTAGCCGCGTTGCTCACCTCTATCTTTACAGAGAGAGAGGACACAAAGCGACGGACGGGTCTGTGATACTCAGAGCACATACCTGAAGCAGGGAAGCGCTTTTGAACCCCCTCACAGTCTCTGAAAGCACAACTAGTCGATTGCGAGTGGCTCAACAGGTAGATCTATAGATAAACTCATCTTTCAGAAAATTCGACCAACCGGGCTGACACTTCAGCGTGAGAAATCGGGGGGGGGCGTGTGAGCGTGTGAAACCAGTCAAATGAGTGTGTCTCACGGCCAATGCGTGAGAGTTGGCAGCCCTGTAAAGACTTTAACTGAGGAAATATGTGTTCTTAGGTGTGTTTTAATCCAAACCATGATCCTTTTCCTAATCGTTTTGGTGCCTAATCTTAACCGTCCATACAACAAAATGTTCATATTTTGTGGACTAAATTTAACGGTAATGTCTCAAAGTTACCTATTTTCAAGTAACTGAACCACCAGCTACCGCTGATACAACATAGGTCTATAGCTGGTGTCACAAAGCTCTGCAGCGGCTTAAACAGCTAGCAACTACTGCTCGGTGTCACAGAGCTCATAGCCAGCCGGCGTCAAGTGACCAGCCAGCGGTCTATTTCTTACAAAATCACATGTATTGGTGTGCATGAATCGTGAGTTCATGAGAATGTGTTGCCAAGAGAGCTATGAAAGCATGTGTTTTTGTTCAGTTTATTTGATTAGGACAATGCACATTGATTAATACTTATGTATACAATACTGTATGCGCCAGTGTTAGCCAATTTCCAACTGTTGGAGAGTTGACTTTAGAGTTCCTGTGCTTTCTGTTTTCCTTGGACTTTGTTTTTGGATTCCTGTTTTTCCTGCTTGTTTCCAGGACTCTTTAGGTTTTTGTGCATTTTTTTAGTTTTTATTAAATCATCAAACCTATCCGCCTTCCGGGTTAGGGAGACTTCTCCTCCGAGTGCACTTTTCTAGTCTTCCAATTGTGTTTTAGTTGGACGCTGTAGAAGCTCCTGGATTCTAAACACACCGAGTGAGTGCACAGGTGCATTATATTACACCATGAGACAAGCACCACCGTGACCATGTTATTGCCCCCACTGGCCTGGAGAGAGAAAGCCCAAAATGCAATTCTTACCCCAAATTGCTTTCCCTTCTCCTATTACTGACACTCTTCCAAGTGATTCTCATTGTGTGGAAATCACTAATGATTGTTTGGTGTTTTCCACGTAGTCATTGCAACGCTCCCTGTCTTAAACATGTTTTATTCTGCTGAAGACAATTTTCCACAACAGAAGGCAAACAACTGTATACCATTTTGTCATCACATTTAGATTTTGGGATGCTGTAATATACAATGTTGCAAAGGATTGCATTACATCCCTCTGACATAGTAACAACAACAAAACAAAGGATTAAGGCAGAATGTATTGCAGGGCTGTGGTAGGTTGCATTGTTTGTATAGGAGTCTGTGTTGTTTCTGGTATTTTAGGAATTCCAGTTTGTGAATGTTAGTAAAACATTAACATAAAGTTTAAACAACTAAGATTAATGTGAAGTATTTGTACAAATAATATACCAATTTTAGTCATTTGCAGTACAAGACTGCGTAGATCTACTGAATAAGTTAGTTTTGAACTAAAATGACCAAGAACCAATTTGTTGTTATATTCGTACCAGGGCCGCACAATATATAGTTTTTTTTTATTGTCATTGCTATATCAACTGAGATATCTTCTTCCTTGTTGAGATATCAACAGATCTTTTGTTAGTTCAAATAGAATAAACATTGGATTAAATCTAAATGGCACCACAAACTACAATAATGACAGTTACATATTAAAGTGCAGTTTTCTTCTGATAATGTTCAAGAATGTTGGAAAGGGTTTCCTTTCATTTGTTTTAAATTCAAAAATCATTTTCTTTGTATTCAAGCGGAATACTAAAAGCAGCAGAACTGAGTACCCTTCAATATCTGTTTATTATCGCGAGAAATATCGTACTGTGGTATTCAGCAGTATTATTCCATTTTGGATATATTCCTCATGTCCACATAACCCTTTACAGCATGCTGCAGAATGTATTGGCTACATAGCTTTGCTCCTTTCTTTTTCTTCCTGTTTCTTTTTCCTCCAACTCAAGAGGGTCACAGGTCAGGCTGATAGGGATTCGGGGCTTCGTCAAGCACACTTCACAAGGGTAGATATCATCCAGTGTCTCATCAAAGCAGTGTAATTTCAACATCAGCTCTCACACAGATAAATATTGAAAGTTGAAGCTGGGGACAGAGATGCTGAGCAAGGAACAGATAACTAGCTTCTTCGTGGCAGTTCCTGGCACCCACACAGTATTAGCTCTTCATTTATCAGTAAGCACTCCTGCTTTCCTGTCAGGCCTCATTGACCGCAGTCTTCCTCTGCTTGTATGTCATTTAATGTACAGCTGTTCAAAGTTTATGGGGGTAATGGAAGCTCTGCCTCATGCACTCATGGTGGTCTCAACAATCCCATAGCTGCACATTTCAAACCGGCACAGCATCCTGTTAGAGCAGTCACACAATTGAAAAGGTTCAACTGTCCAGACATGGACGCCCTAGTCTTGCATTGGCGGACTTTTCTCCACAGCACTGCAAAGAAAGGTCTGGCTAGTCCACACAGCAATCTGGGATGGTAGAAAAATGTTGTCTGTTTTATTGGCATTTCAGGTAAAAAGTAGTGTAACCCGCTGTCACTGCCCGATGTGAGTCAAGTGCAGATGTGAGTTTTATGCGTCACTTTGCGACAAGTAGCCTACAAGATGCTAATGAGAGACTTCTGTAATGTCAATACAAAAATATTTACCTATTTAACGAAGTCTGTACAATGCTGGCTAACACAACAAATACTGTCAGTTGAATGGCGTTTTGGGCTAACGTTAGCAACCAAAAGATCATAGATAGCTAACATGTTTTTTAAATGATTTCCAGCTTCTGTTATTGTTTGTAATGAGAGAAGTTAATTATTTTATGGATTTCTCAAATTTCAGTATGACACTTAATGCAATAAACCCTTAAAATCTGAGCATGTGCAACTCACATCTGCACTTGACTCACATCAGGCAGTGACAGCGCTACTACTGAACATTTGGTAACGAAACGTAGTTCCTTTTCAATTCTGCGCAACTTTACTTTTCCCAGGGACAGATTTGACAGCAACACTACCTTCGCTGCATGCTCACAAGCCTCACACGCTACGTGACAGAGGCTGGTAACAGAGCAACCATAGCAGGTGAGAAGTAGCCAACGCAAACTTTTGAAAGCTTTGTGGCTTTCTGCTGGGCAGCCACGTGCCACTACATTGCTGATGACTGGCGGTTAAATTGGCTTTCTTTTCCTCTGACCTGTCTGTAGGCTCCAAACTGCCACTGGATATTAAAGACTAATGCCGCCTAAATCTAAATTGCCTGTTATGGAATTCACGTGCAAGAGCCTCTTTGGTTATCTACACACTTTTCTTTACAGAAATCATGATCTTTTTCCAGTCCCATCTCCACTGATCACTTTGGCTTTGTCTTCCAGAGACCATTAAGTAAGGGCTATCTCTGTGTTTGCAGGACGCCTCAGAATTGTGGGTATTGTGTAGACACAGTCTTCACACTCACCATATGCAATGAGTTTGAATTTGGAATTGCACATTATTGAATCTACCATCTCCTCAAGTTTGATTCCTGCTAACAGACCATGGCTGTACAAGGTTTGTGCCATGAACTGTAATCTAGTTTATGTTTTTTCAAATCCAGATTCTAACTAATCTACATAGAGTTGAATCATCAACTTCTATCTAACCTTGAAGGCCCTGGTTCTGGTTCTGGCTCTGGAGGACTGTCTGGACTTCCTGGAGCAGCGAACATGGATTGCAATGTCATCCTGGCTCTTGCATTTGGTCTGACACTTTCTCTTGCCTTCCTTTCTCTCTGTCCCTTCCCCACCTCTCCTTCTCTTTCCTGAGGTATTCCTGTCTTTTTTTCTGGCTCAGCATTCCAACGTGCCCTGTAACGTCTCTGCTTTGCTTTTGCAGACAATGATGCCATTTCCTGACAACCACACACATGCATTCTGTTTAAATGAGTAATTAATGATAAAAAAACATAAAAAACATGCCGAACACTGATCAACAACATAACCCTCTAATAAATCAAACTATTTTATGTACAGCCAGGAATAGCGGGAGGGAACCGTAACGTGGGGGGGACAAATTATGCTAAAGTCAGCCATTTCTACTCATGAACAATGAACAACTGGCTAGCACATGATGATCCTTCCAAACATGTATCCTACTTCCTGACTGTCAGGGGACTAAATGACCAATCAGGGGGCGTGTCCAGAAGGATTTTCATCAGAGTAATGCGAGGGGACAGTGATCTGTGGGACAGATTATGCTAAAGTCAGCCATTTCTACTCATGAACAATGAACAATAGGCTAGCACATGATGACTACACAAGAAGATTTATTTTGTATTTTAATTATCTATCTTCAGCATCTTAAAAATGAACAGTTTTCAATGTAAATCAGAGTAACATAGGGGACATGTTATGCTTGACCACATTAGTAAGCCACTCTTAAACATTGAAAAAAGTGATTATTAAAGAAAGGTACGTACTCTGCTCCTTGTAGTTGCTTTCCCTTCAAAAATGTATCCTACTTCCTGACTGTCAGATGACTAAATGACCAATCAGGGTGCATGTCCAGAAGGATCTTTCATCAGAATAACAACAGTGAACTTAGGGACAGACCATATTTCAATATTTGTAATAATAAAACATATTTTTTATTTAACAAATATAATGTGATGAGATGTATTATAAAGTTATTTGCAATTATAGTTAAATACATAAAAATGATTGGATTTGTATTACTTATATTTGCAACTGAAGTTAAAGAAACTGACTGGGGACATGGCATTTTAGAGTGCTTGCAAAACAGTCATAGTAATTATTTTAGAGTTAATAAATCCTGAGGGCATAAACATTGTTTTACCTAGTGGAGAAGGGTTTCATTTAGTAAGAAAGCTTGAAAGAATTACTATCAACCCATTATTTCACGACCTATTCTTGATTATATCATGGGGACACAAATGGCACAATTTGCTAATTATGACCCGTACAAGTCGATACAGACATTACATATACTAACACGTGTAACGCTGATTACCTGCCGATGTGCATTCAACCCACGCTGGACTCATAATGAACCAGCCGTCACTTTGATATTAGAGAATCAAGTCTGCAGTGTAGTCCAGACCCTTCACTGATTAACCATAGATTGGCTTTATGGTCAAAGATATTTTTTGTGTTTTAAACTTGTATGGTTAAGGTCTGCCAGAGACACCTGCTTTTAAATGGTATGTAAATGTAAGGAGTAATGTAAAAAGGTACTTTCTATAGGGGGTAACTTAGTAAAGAAATATATTACTTTTTTAAGAAGTTACAAGTAATGAGCAAACATTACTTTTTAAAAGTAACTTCCCCAACACTGATGACAACAAAACTGTCGGAGTAGCCACATGATACAAGCCTTCAGTGATTGCGCCTCGTCCCCCTACCCCTCGTCCCCCAAGGAGGACGAAGACGATTAAAAAAGACAGTTTGAGACCAGTGAAGATTCACTGCTCTAGTCAAAATCCCAGAGTTGAAACAAAAACTATGTTTAAAACGTGTGTATTCCTGTTACTCATTTTTTACAAACTAAAAAAAAAGTTTCTCACTTTTGTGTTTATTTGTACTGTATTTATTGAGTTTGGGAATTCCCACAATCTCTATGAAGTTAAAGTGGCTATGTGTAACTTTCAGATTGTGTTGTGTCTAGTGGACAGTCCCCCTTAATTAACTCTACAGTAAAAGGAGCAGCCTTAGCCTCTACTGTTAATGGCCAGCTGAAAATAGGCCTCCTATGATGCAATGGTTAACATTTTTAACTGAGTTACATCCCATCTACAATGACAGCAGGCCTGAGCAAAAAGGGGTCAAATATGCAAGGAAGTGGCACACAAACAGACAATAACAGATAATGGCAAAGGATAATGGCAATGGCATTAAAGGTCTTTTGTTCACAGTGCTATATTGCCTACTCCATTATTAGCGTGTTAGCGCTACCGGGACGTCATATTGTTGTGATGAATGTTTTTCTCTGACAGAAAATAATCTATTTACAATAAAAGAATACGTTACAGATGTATCGTTGCATTTCAAGGGTTGCATACAGTAACTTAGCCTACTTTGGATCTACTGTTAGATAAAACGGGTATCACAGTCACCGTGTTACGAGCCAAAGCATTAACGTTAAGATCTTTTTGTAGCAACTAACATCATAAGAACTTATCATATATTATTTCATGAAACCCATGGATGCTTTACACAAGTAAGGTTACAGGAGGACAAGGGAGAAGAAAATAGCAAGCCAACACAAACACGGAGTAAAAGGAACAACACGTCCAGCTAAATGGATGGGGGATGTAATCCACTGGCGTAAAACCACACGGCGCAGTCTAAAGTTATTTTATAAATGAAATAGACAGACTGTATTACATACCAGATTACCTATTAGGGGTGGGATTTTAATCATTTACAATCCCGTAATTGTCTCCATCTGTTGAAAGCCTGACCGAGCGGTGACTCTGTTTTTGCGTGTCGTCTTTTCCTTTTAGCTTTTAGTTGTTCTTTGTGTACTTTCCTTCTTTTCTGTGATGGCCCTGCTCCAGTATCTACGCAAGAGGATTAGGGCCTCTGGTGAAAAATGTATGTGAGTTCTGACTTTTTTTTCCAAATTCTGATTTATTCTCATGATTCTGACTTTAATCTCAGAATTCTGACTTTAATCTCAGATTTCTGAGAAAAAAGTCAGAACTCACATATATGTTTCACCAATGGCCCTAATCCTCTTCCGTCAGTATCAGCCATAACTACAGCAGATAACTTTATCTTTAAAATACATCATAGTAGTAGGCCTATGTACAAAGAATAATTCTCCTGCTACATTACCTGGTTTGATACACTGTCCCAGGTGTTACCGCTTTACAAACAAATCTGTGACCCGTTAGAATGTGTTACCATAGCACCGTCTAAACTGGGACTAAAAATCATTCTGGGACTACATGGGAAAAATCTGACCCGAGCAAACGCATTAATGAAAACTATTCAAAAATGGCGTTCTTTTCACTGTTAGTCTCGTTGGCTGTTACAGTTCATTTATGATCATCAGGTGAAACATTCAGAAACATTAAAAAGTTACATATAGTCACTTTAAATAAATGATTTGGAATACATCCTCCACCACTTGCACTGACACACCAAACAAAGCTTCTTTTCCTTCTCCCTCATCATTATTCCTTCATTTTTCATCCAAAGAGAGGTCTTCCCAATTAACAGCAGAGCATGGTGAAAAGAGCCAGACCACTGATACTGGGTTAAATACTCTGACAAGGATCAGAAGACTAACATATTGACACTACAATCGTGTGTTACAGGTGAGCTTGTTCTTTTGGACAATGCTAGTTAGTGGCGTTTATGTTTGTTAGCATCAGCATGCTAGCCAGTTGACAAGGGTAACTTTTTTTTGTGCCCAATTGCTGGAGCAGCTTGCAGTCTATTCATGTTCTGCACAGTTGTAAGAGGGTGCGTAAGAGAACAAATTGAGCACAAATTACAGATTGCAGCTTTAATCAGATTTCTCCTAGCAACAAGGCAATCGGCCACTGTGCTTGACTGAAATCCCGCCGTGGCAGCTGCCTATTCTTTTCTTTATTTAAACCACAGAGTGATTAGAGCCCAAGAGTTGGCTTGCGGTTCATTTTGCCTTTTCCTTTTCACAATGCAGAAGCAACTTCTACGGATCCTTACTGTTGGACTCTTTACGAGCAGGGTGCAATTCCCCCCTTTCTGATCTCCATATCCCTGCCTCTGCTGAATTATTTTTATCCACAGTGTGGACAAAATGTATCCCCCCCTCAAAGGGACCAATGCAACTTCACCAAGAGACCATGAATTGAAGGATTTTAAACCCAAGTGTTGTAACGTGACAAGTCAATTTGCCATAGAAGGATAAAATCAGAGCAGCTGTTGCTGGTTGGATTTAGCCGCTACAGAGCTCCAGGACGCCGGCTACCAACGGCAGTTGTTGTTTAGCCCCCACCAGGTGACTGTGAGCCGGCTACAGGCACCGCCAGATGATGGTCAATTTGGGGTTCTTGGTAGTGGAGTTTAGCCAGAAAAGTGAGTTGCTACAAAGTGAAATAAGAGCTAATTATCAGCTCCACACAACTTAATCTGTATTTCTCAGTATGACTATGTTCAAACAACACATTCTCTCTCCCATCCGTAAAACATGGAGGCTAGGTCAGCTGCAAAAAGTCTCCTTTAGAGTCTTATCTAAATGCGCTTTGTCGGCACTCTTAGCATCCCTTTTTTTGCTGCTTTGTTAAGGAAAAGGTTGTGGGTGGGCTTACGTTTCCGTGACACGCAAGAATAATGTGACGGTTAAAAAAGAAAGCTACTTTAGGAAAGGCGCAACGCGAGACACTATTGGGTTAAAGTCCTGTGTCTGACCCATCAACCACCCTTACATACTACTCCCTAAACCCTGTGTAGCTGCTGCTCTCCCCAGTATATTCTACACACGCTGAAGGGCACCTTCCCTTTAGACACTGACAACCATTGTCCAAACGTCCGTTTATTACGAGAACGGGTTGGTTCAGAAGATTGTGTCGTGCGATGAATTTCCTGCGCAGAAACTCAAGTGAAGATAATGACCTTATCTGAAGAGCCCACTTTTCCAGAGAAAAGTGTGTTAGTGTGACAGAAAGAGTGACAGGGACAGGGACAGGGAAGCAGCCGCGTCCCCAGCGATTGTGGTTTCTTGTCTGGTTACATATTCAGTCGTGAGAGACACTGAAGGCTGAATAAGGATTTACTGGACTGGACAGTTAGACACCGCCTGGAAAACCTATTCTTTTAATTTAATATTCTAAAGATTACTTATATTCAAATCCGACATTATTAAGGACCTGAACTGTGTGTTACAGCACACTTATCGAGAAGTCAGAGGTGGTTGCCTCAGTTTTGAACAGGAAATCCTTCCCCTTGCTTCCTTGTAGGTATAAAAACATCCAACAAGATAAAAAGGTTGTGCAAACTAAGTGAACTATTTTTTTTGTAATCCTCCATGTCATCCTTGGCTACTAGCAACTGGGCAGGAGATGGGGGCTGCTTGATCACAGAAGGCTTGTATCATGTGGATGCGGCAACAGTTTTGTTATCATTTCTTGGAATTCCTCATGGGGGGTGCCTGGGTAGCACACCAAGTAGAGTGGGTGCCCATACAGAGAGGTTTACCCCTCCATGTAGTGGTTGCGTGTTCAACTCAGACCTGCGGTGCTTTGCTGCATGTCGTCCCCCCTCTCTCCCCTTTCAAGTCTAAGCTGTGCTATGCAAATAAAGGACCCCCCCCCCAAAAATAAAGAATTCCTCACGGGGGCGACATAAACTACGCACCATAGCTTTTCCATTGTGAGATAGGCCATGCTTGTTGGAGGTCTGCGCTCTCAGAGTGCCCTTCTAGTTATCATTATGATTATTATTATTAATTGAATATCTGTTAATCACCATGGTAACCAGACCAGTAAAGTAAAGCTGAGGCCAGGTTATTAAAATAATTGTGGTTCACAGTTATTTGGCCCACAGTGGAAAAAAACTAGACACATTTTGTGGAGGAGAAAAAGTGTGTGAAAAATGTAAGTAAGTAGAAAAAGAGAGAAAAGGACTGAACAGCTAAGAAAAAGAGACGACAAACACAAACACTTAAAGTGGTGACTTGAGAAGAATAGACAGTCGCCTCAATGTCTGTTCCGTTGTGAATGTGGCAGGGGAGCAGGAAAAGTGTCCCTGCCCTGACCTGGGAGAGACTGACAGCATGTATCAGAGAGAGAGAGCGAGAGAGAGAGAGAGAGAGAGAGAGAGAGAGAGAGAAGTGTGTAACTGTGACAGAAAGAGTGACAGGGACAGGGACAGGGAAGCAGCCGCGTCCCCAGCGATTGTGGTTTCTTGTCTGGTTACATATTCAGTCGTGACAGACACTGAAGGCTGAATAAGGATTTACTGTCTGGACAGTTACACACAGGCTGGAAAACCTATTCTTTTAATTTAATAATCTAAAAATTACAAACTAATCTTCAAATCCCAAATATTATGGTGCTGAACTGTATGTTACAGCACACTTATCGAGAAGTCAGAGGTGGTTGGTGGCTCAGTTGAGAACAGGAAATCCTTCCCCTTGCCCATGAGGTTGGTAGATTTAAAAACATTCGACAAGATAAAAAGGTTGTGCGTTGTGTGAATTGGGAAAAGTTGAGAATGAATCCCATTTTCTTTTGTTTTGTCCGTATTATGATGAGTTAAGTACACCCATCTGACACAAAATCTCTGTTCAAAAATCCTAAAATGTGCTATTGTGGTTGTTCAGATTAAATGTAAATAAATTCTAAAAGTCTTTCAAAAACAATGATAAAATACAATAATTATCATTGATAACAAAAAAGCATATTTGTTTTTGCTTCATCCACAAAGCTAATAGATTCTGTCAATTGATCCTCCT
Source organism: Etheostoma cragini (assembly GCF_013103735.1). Classification (NCBI taxonomy): domain Eukaryota; kingdom Metazoa; phylum Chordata; class Actinopteri; order Perciformes; family Percidae; genus Etheostoma; species Etheostoma cragini. The sequence goes on from NC_048408.1 coordinate 3,679,927, forward strand.
GGTAACTGCACATTAAGGTAACGTGCAGTGCCTTGTGTACTCTTTCTACTCCGGCTTATTCTTGTTCTAAAGACAAAACGTAAAATGATTCCAGAGGACATGGAATTAGAATTTTGTTCAAAAAGTAAAGTAAATCAGGAGGACCCAAACATGTGACTAACTGCGTGGCTTTTTTTCCAAGCCAATGCATTCTGTTGATATCGTACAAAACGTGAAGCACATTAAATCATATGATATCCTACAGAAACTAGGAGTCCGCAGGCTGGTCTATCGATCGTTTTCAGCCGCTACAGCGCTTCGTGATCACCGGCTTCAGACCTCCGTCACAGCTCATGTCAGCAGAAGTTAGTAGATGGTGCTCGGTATTCTGCTACGTCGTATCAGCGGTAGTTGGGTGTTCAGATACCTGAGAATAGGTGACTGTGAGCCAGTACAGGGCACTGTGAGCTGCTGGTCACTTCAACGGACATTACGGTTACGTATAGCCTAGAAAAAGTGAACGTTACTTTGAATCACTTATTGTAGCTTTTCAAACGCACGAGAAAAGGCTGTTCCACACATGCCTACCTCAGGTCTACCTTACATGACACAGATTAAGCCATGTATTTAAATCATATTTTTAAAACATATTATCAACAATGACAAACATACAATAATACATTTCATGCAAACTTGTTAACGCTCTCAACTCATCTTCACAATAGGACTATGTTTTTTTCAGTACTGTTCTGCTCTATCGCAGCTGCTTTCCCCTAGATTGTGATTGGTTTACAGAGAAGCCACAGTGTATTTTTCCTCAGATCCTAGAATAAATAAGCAGTGCAGCTAGACCATACTCCAGTGCTGACACAGCGCTGTGGAGATCTGCCTCTCAACCATTGCATGCCGGGATAGGCTGCAGGCCCATGTGATCCTGAACAAGATAAGTGATTTGGAGAATAAATGGGTGGATGGATGTTCACATGGTCATGTGGTGTTTTAGCCTGCCATCATTTCATTATTTCTTTTTGGGCTATTTTAGAAGAAAGGCAGGCTATGATGGGTGGCTACAATAGGCTGATGCTGCGACTCACACTCTCAGAAAAAAATGAAACAAAGACGTTGAAAGCAGCATCCAAAACATAAATAAACTCTAAAACACATGACAGAATTCTTTAAGAATACAAATCTATTATATCTCTAGAGATCTATAGAAACATTTAAGAAAGAGGTAAATAAATCATCATACATGTAATAAGAACAGCTGGTCTCTGCCTCTCCTTCTCTTTCGATCCCTCCATCTTTCCAGCCATCCTAAAATCCATCCATACCTCTAAATAAAGAGGTTAACATGACCGGGCCTGGCGTCTAAATGTGATTACTGAAGTGATTTTTTAGCCCATCCAACCACTAATGTGACAGGCAGCCATTTTCCACTAGGGTTACACAAACACAAACATACACACTCACACACACACAGACACACACACACACACACACACACACACACAATGCCCTCCTGCAGATCTACATGCCACATCCTGCGATACACACAGACACAGAGACACACGCACACACACAAACAAACTCCCCAGACACTCATAAAATTAGATGGACAGAGATGAGAGGAGGGATGGGTAAAAGGTGGTGGTGGTGGAGGTAGGGGAGGGGGTCAGGGACAACTGGGGAGGGAGGAATTTGATTGTTATTGCTTCCTCTGGGTCTGTGCAAGTGTGTGTGTGTGTATGTTGGGGGGTGAGAGAGAGAGAGATAAAGGCAATGGAGAAATAATCGGAGAGGAACATAAAGAGAGGCGAGACAAAGACAAAGAGAGACATACGGCAGACACTCATTTACAGTGTGTTAGATGGTACTGGCCTCCTGATGAAGAGTTCTCTAATCTTTCTCCCCTGACACACATTTGTCAGTTGTCAGAAAATTATTGTAAATATGAAATAAATAAATAAAAATTGAATTCTTGAAATTTTCCACGTGCCATGTAATTGATGAATTTATTTGTGGATTTGCTTATTAGCTGCAGCTCTATATCTTTGTTTTGGTCTTTTGAGGGAAAATGAGTCCCTGTATGGAAATATCATCTTTGTTTCATTAAATTAAAGGATAAATGAGTATGAACCAAAGTGTTAAATACAAGCAATGGTACTCAAGAGGATTATGCATTTTTATTTAAAAAAAGGGGTGAGGACCAATGTGGTGAACTCATATGAAGGTTAACTGGAACTAGTAGGTAAAAAAAAAGTAAAACATAATTTCTTGAACCAACATAAACATATATAATCAGAACAGTTTGTTGGCATATTATAAACAAAAACTTAAAAAAATATATATATCAATGTATTGTGCATCCCTCACTTCTACTAGATCATGTTCCCAAAGGGTTTATATTATTATATCATATTACTAGCCCTGTATTTACTCTTTGTTAGTTTTGTCTTGTTATTTTTTTATTTTATAAATGTCATACTAGTACCCTTTTTTAAGATTATTTTCTGGGTATGTTCCTTCTATTTAATAGTGACAGTGGATAGACTGGAAAGGTGGGAAGGCCACACAATCTCACTCTCATCTCGTAAAATACAGACACTAGGCCAGGTACCTTTCTCGTTGTTATTGACCCTAAAGTCTCCTTTGGCGTCTTATCTAAACGCACGGTTAAAGAAGGAAATGACTTCAGGAAAGGTGCCACGCAGGAGACATCAGCCTTCTGGGTGAAGGTCCTGTGTTTGGCCCATCCACGCCCCTGACCAACCTCCCTACACGGAAATTCCCCCTTACGTACTACTCAATAAACCCCGTCTAGCTGATACTCTCCGTACGTTCTACACCCACGCTAAAGGGCGCCTTTTTCCACGCATCAGACGCGGAAAGCCACTGTCCAAACGTCCGTATTTTACACGTTCAGAGTCGTAAAATACGGACGAGGCCCAATAGTCCATGTGCATTTTATGTTTAGTGTCAGTACTAGGAAAGTGTTTATTTAAAATGTGTCTGAATAATCCCATGAAGGAGGGGCCATGTAAGCAACCAAGCACGAACCTAAACCATTCATTCATTCATTCATTCATTCAGTGTAGGTGGGATGATATTTTCTATAAATTGTTTTCTACTGTGCTGTGTGTAGAGAGCAACGACCTTTAACTCGCTTTTTTCTTATAGTAAAAAATAACAGGGTTTTAAAAGCAGTGGCAGTCCTTGATTTAGTTCAACTCAGAACAATTACAAAGAAGTGTTCTTAAATGGTAAATCATGGCGGATTATTGGAGCCTGTCTATTTCATTTGTGCTATTTAAATGGGGTGAACATTGTTTTTTCACTGACAGCAAATGTTTTCTCAATGAAAACTTGTTGCTACAATGCAAAAGATAATGGGGATCTCAAGTGTTAGGTACTTAAAAAAATAGATAGAATAAATAAATAGATATATTTGGCAGATGAAGTTAATGTTTACTGTACAGACTAACATTTTACATGTAGATCAGAGTATAAATGATGATACATTGTTATTGATGAAACAACCTAATTATGGTTCATAGATTAGATTATTTCCAATTCAAATTTATTTATAGTATTAAATCATAGAGTTATCTTGAGACTCTTTACAGATAGAGCAGGTCCAGACAACACTCTATAATTTACAAGGACCCAACAATTCTAGTGTTTCTCCCAAGAGCAAGCATTTAGTCTAAAAGTGGCGAGGAAAAACTCATTTTAGGGAGAAACCTGGGACTGACCCAGGCTCTTAGTAGGTGGTGTCTTACCGGTACCGTTTGGGTTTAATGAAAGGTGGCAATAACAGTCACAGTAAAGATAATGGAACATTGACTAGAAATAGTTGGACTGGATCATAACTGGATCCCTTGGCAACAGGGATCTTCAACAGTCCCCCCAGAGTCCCAGCAGGGGGGGCCTCCAAATTATTTGTTTATAAGTCTTTTTTCAAAAATTAAAATGTCTGAACATGAATCCAACATATGATTAGCAAATTTAAATCCTCACTGATGCTAGTCTTACTGGTCTATAGGTAAGTAGTCACCAAGGCAACCATCCACATGTATAGTTCATCCTAAGCATTGAATGTGACACATGAAGATCAAAAAATCAAAAGGGGGGTCCCTGCTCCGTCTCTTTCAGTTAAGGGGTCCTTGGCTTAAACAATTTGGAAGACCAGTGCTGGTGGATTGATAATAGTACATTCAAATTTATAATATATTAAAACTACAACATGTGGTTACACTTTCTTCATGATCAACTATTTAATGATATTTTACTAAATGTTGTTGATCTTCCCTCTCATGTTTGCTTGTAATGCCACTTCATTGTATTGGTCCTGTAACTGGATGTTTACTAAAAAGAACTAACACGGCGTTATAGGGGAAAACGGATGGTTTTCTGAGATTAAGTCACTAATCATTTACATGAGTTTTTGAGAAATCATCCGGAAATTAGAAAATACATAGCTATGTGGATTGATATGCAAATATATTCTGAATTGCAGATTGATGAAATCTTATGTTATTAACAATTATAATTTTTCATTCTATTATTTTAATGAATTAATAGTAACAGATAATTGTAGGAAATAATTAGGAAACAATCGAAGCTGTAAAATAAAGTGTTTCCAAGTATTTCTGTACTATGATTTGCTATCTGTGTAAAGTACTTGAATATGTCTTCCATCAGGGCTGTAAAAGGAAGGGAAGTAATATAGAAAGACAAAACACTTTTAGGGAATGTGAGCGATGCCATAAACTACAGTCAGACACAGATTTGTGTGCTCTAAACAAACTGTGGGTGGTTTTTGTATGTTGTATAGCTCTGGCATAATGATATTGGCTTCATTGTGTAAGTTGGTGTGAACAATATATGGCACTGGAGTCCATATTGTGATGCCAAAAGAGATACAAAAATCACACAGCAGACACACAAAGCGCTGAAATCTGCTGTGAGAGGAAATAAAGAGACAGACTGAGAGCGAGCGCAGAATTTCTACACTATCTCTTTCTTCTCAACGCTGAAAGTCTAGCTCCCTCTCCCTCTCTCTTCCCTCCTAGACAAATGTGACACTCGGGACTCCCCCTCTTTCCACTCTCCCTTGATGGATTACACACACACACAAGCACACACACACACACACTGATGTATTGCCAGAGGGTGGGGGTGTGTGTAGGAGAGTTGAGGGCTAACGATTACGGGAATTGTCATTCGACGATCATTCGTCTACATTTGTAAACCATCAACGTCAAAAGCTCACACAAACAAACACACACACACAAACACACACACACACACACACACACACACACACACACACACACACACACACACAGAAACACACACACACACACACACCAGTATTACATGATCTGTTTCTAATGTTCTTAATGCGGGTTTTGGAGATTAGATGACAGAAAATGCCTAAAATACACACGTGTGTGTGTGTGTGTGTGTGTGTGTGTGTGTGGACACTCTTCCACCGCTTCTTGAGGTTGATGGGTTGCAAATGCGTACAGATTATTATTAGTAAGAAAGAAAGACAGAGGACTCATTTTTAGTGGGCTGATCAGTGACGTATTTCAGAAAATCAAAGATTTGTTTTGACATCATTCAGCGGAGGACGATGTGTGCAGCTGATCTTAAGCTTGTTCACAGATTGATCGATTTTAAAGGGTGCAGGATGTCCACGTTTATGACCCACGGGGTCAGAATGACACAAATGATCACTGAAGGCTAATTTGCAAAGCAAACTATATTTTGGCTCCAGGTAGAATACAAAACCATGTCAGCCAACATCAGCCCCATGCTCAGCTAATCACTGTAGCCTGCTGGAGATGTGCAAAGAAAAAAGTAAAAGAAATTTATGATTTGATTTTAGTTTTACTCAGACACTAATGTAATCCTCTGGCTCATTATGGTTTGATACTTTATTTTAAATGAAAGAATATTTCACTCAGCCATAATTAAGTCAACGGTTGATTCCTTTTCCCAAAACGTTACCCATGATAACAACCAAATGACTCTATTTTTCATGACATAGTAAGTTAGAATGACATTGTTTCGGTACAATTAAATACACATCATTTTAGAATGTACTCTCAACCCTGTTTCCTAGAAAATGGTGTATATACAACTAACTAATTGCTAGCTTTCTTATAAAAATAAACAGGTTTTTATAAGAAAGCTAATTCTGCAATTTTTATTTCATTTTTCCCCAATTTCCAGTCTTGCTAGATTTTTTTTTTTGATTCAAAGCCCTTGATTAAAGTTAGGTGAAGACTATGTTCTTGTGTTGTTACTGATAAACTCATGATTGACTTGACACACATATTTCATTAATTAACATGATCTAAAACCATAATGTTTCCCTAGACTGTCCAAGTAGATTTTGCTCCAGTTTTCTTTTGATTGTCTCACGTTTTGTACACTTCTTTTCATTTGTACGTGTGGCACCCTGCATCAATGAACAGAATGACTTGTTTATTTGTGTCTGGCCTCTTGTAAATAAATCAGTGCTGTAAGGAATTCAAGAACTCTGCCTGGCTATGTTTTTGACGCTCTGGCTACCCTGCACGACATGCACACACATTCTCCCCCCACGACAAAAAATGTGGCACTTCCTTCACTTAAAAAAAAACGGAACCTAGTCCAGCAATTAAGTTTCTTCACAAAATGTAATAATAAAAGAAATTGGAGTTTAACATCAGTTTTGTGAGACAGGGTTGATTAATTTACAACCTGCATACAACCCACACTCCACATATGGGTTATATAAAATATAATGTTTTTAGTATTACAATGCTTGTGTTTCTTTGTTTTGTTTGTTCTGAGAGTCAGGAGTCATGTTACATCATATGAACTGTTGACCCACATCATATGAAAATGAGAATGTTAATGAGGCCGACCGGTAAAGGATTTTTAGGCCAATACCAATAAGAATATTTGGTTATTTAAAAATCTGATATTACAGCCAATATTAAAAAAAATCCAGAAAAACGCTACAAAACATGAACAGATTTCCCTAACATCAGATATTTGATATATTTTATTTTATTCTCATCAAAATAGTATGAAAATAATTTGTTTTATTGTCACCACAGAACAGAATTTCTTTTTATCGGCCATTATAAATGAACTCTACTTTTCATCTAATGCTCAATTATATAATTATATTTTTCTATTTCAGTCACTTTAGGTTTTCTGTGCTGCCTTAACTAAGGTGTCTCTGGTTTCTAGTCCGTCTATCTCATTTTGATTTCATTCTTAAACGGTTTACTCCAAGCTAAAGTATTTCCACTGCAGCAATAAAGCAATAATAAGGAATTTATTTTTCCCCATTCACTAAAGATTTGTTTTATAATAAGTTTTTAATTGTAATCCCTTGCTCAAGTCATTTCCTCTTTTACCAGAATAGTGATACGTTTATTGAAGGACAGTTTACACCAGGCTGGATGTACAACCCAATGACCCAATCACATGAGGAAAACTGCAAAGAACTGTGGTCAAAATTTGGAATATTAGACTCCAGAACAGTCTCTTACTGAAAGACAGGCAGACAAATGTTGACATATGTGACACACACACACACACACACACACACACACACACACACACACACACACACACACACGTACACAAACTGTGTAAAGAGGGCAAATGACTCAGCATGATCCATCTGTCCAACATGACTGGTAAAAACCAGGCAATATGGGATATTGTGTGTGTGTGTGTGTGTGTGTGTGTGTGTGTTAGTGTGTGTGTGTGTTATTGTGTGTGTGTGTGTGTGTGTGTGTGTTAGTGTGTGTTTGTGTGCGAGCGTGTATGTGGCAGTGAGAGAGATTGAGAGAGACAGTTTGACCAAAGAGTGTGTCTCTATTGGTCTGTGTTCTTTCTAATCTTTTTTCTATTTTATCTGTCTGACATACTCACTAAAATCATATTCTATTAAAAATGAGCTCAGAATTGATTCCGTCTGGATTCGGTAATCAGAAAGACTGTGACATTGTCACTCATTGAGAGAGGAAATTGAAACGAAACTGACCAAAAACCGTGTAAACTATTTCAAGACCTTTGTGATGATCAACATTTAAATCCCAATGAGCTGTGGATGAAGGGATTCATTCACTGTATCTGGTCAGCAAGCTCCACATTTAGACATGAAAGAAACACAGATTTGCTTAAATGACGCAACAGTGTGATGCTTTGACATACATCACGTCGGAGTCGAAACAGATAAAAAAAAAAAAAGAGCTTCTCAAAAAATTCACATTTGTCCAGTTGACAGCTGACATGATGAGTTTTGAATTGGAGACTTATGTCATCTGTCACTTTTAGCAAGACTACAAAAAGCAGTCTAAAATTGGAGTTGGTAGGTCCACGCAGTGTTAACTGCAGCCTGCGGAGGGATTGGATTTGACAGTGAGGGAGGATTTCATCATACTCCTTAGACATATCACAGAAATGCAAACTGTGTTGAAGCGGTTGCTTCATCAGCAGTGTGATGTGAGCTGCTCAACATGACGGAAGTATCATGTCAAATCTGAGCGACTCTGTTCTTTAAAACATAACCAAATAAGAATTTGGTGTCATCTGTTCAACACGTTTCTGTTAAATATAACATTTATTGATGTTGATGCTCAGGAAGAAAGGTACAGAAAAGTACAAAAAAGGTACAAATGCTCATCGCTGGGTCAGTACTACCAAGGAGAACATTGTACCATAGTAATGGGTAGAAAGAAGTTTGGGCCTGATAGGTGCAAATATGTTCCTTTAAGGGTACAAATGGCTGGTAGCTGAGGTGGTACCATAGACTGTATGTATAACGATCTATAGGCAGTACCCCTGAGGTACAGCATTGGTACCCTTACCATAGGTACAAAGTTGTACCCTTTCATGCTGTACTTTTTGAGAGACAATTTTGTACCTTAGCACCCAGTTTGTACCCTAATCCACTGAAGGTCCCAGATTGTAAAAAGTGAGGTGTGCACGTCGTTTTCTATTAAAAAGCATGACAAGGTGCTGTATAAATACTGTGAAAGTATCCAAACGCTCAACGCACAGACAAACACGCACAGCCCGTATTCAGAAACTGCTTTTAATGAGCCTTTGGGACTTCTGTACTTTTGTGATGTAAAAACTATACATTGCATTTAGAGCGGGGCAGATTATCAATATTCCATTGATATCGTGATATGAGACTAGATTTTGTCTTAGAATTTGGATATCCTAATATTGTAATATGGCATAAGTGCTTTCTTTTCCTTGATTTAAAGTCTGCATTACAGTAAAGTGATTTCATTTTCTAATCTTACCAGACAATTCTAATTGTTCTATTATTTGCCTTTACCCACTTAGTCATTATACCCACATTACTGATGATTATTTATCAAAAATCTCATTTTGTAAATATTTTGTGAAAGTACCAGGAGAAACCCACGAGATCTCGCATATTCACCAATGATTGTGCGATTTAACAGCATGTAGTTTATATAAACTAAACTATAAAAAACTCTGATCTGTTGACTTATGATCCGTTGTGAGCATGGTGCATTTTATTCTTAAAATTAACCAGATGTTTTACTTCGTCTCTGCTCGACATCCTGTCCCACACTATCTGCTTTGTGCTGAATTGCTGCGGAGCTCTCCGGCTGAAATAGAAGCTCTGTGTATCTGCTCCGGAGGGCTGGGACGGAGTCGGAACGCAGCCGCTCAGCAGTCACAGAAAATACACACACTTACTTTAATGGAAACCTAATGACTGCACCGCCGTCACGCATACACATTGGTGGAAGTCAGGGGTCCTCCCTCCTCCCTGAACTGGTTTAACTATACTACTATGTATATGTACTTGTATATTTATTGGTACATATACATATGTATATGTATAGGTACCAAGTTGCGTTACAGTCATCCAAGACATCCCTGGCTGGGTAGAGAAACAAAGTGCAATGAGATAACGGTTGCTGTAATTTAGTGCTATAGAAATAAAATTGAATTGAATTAAAGAGACAATCAAACTCGTTGAGTAAACACTGGCACTGATGTCTTTGCTTTTATAATAAAGAAAAAAAACTGTTAAAGTCTGTAAAACAACAAGCAGACCAGATTAAAACCGTACACATTACTTGTACAGCATTTTCCTTTTTCAGTTAGTTTTTCTCTGCACAGTTTTAGGACTGTTAAACATTCATTAAGTGCATTGAACAAATAAGAAATGATCCTTTGCAGTATGTGACCACAAAATTGACCTTCTTCCCAAATAGGCATTTTAATATTACAAACATGGTTTGTCTACAAATTACTGTAAATAATACTGTACTGCAAATGACTTAATCTCTCAAAGTTTATAAACCATTAGTTAGTGGGCATGATTGAAATACTAAGGACCATGGCCATGTTTGGTCATTAAACATTATACATGTTAAAAGTCTTTCCATAAGTTTCATTCATTCTTGGTCCTTTTCTAAGAAGGAGATAAGTCATCTTTAAAAATCACACCTGGTTTATGAACAATGATTACATAAGCACAATTTCATCCATTTCCACTACCACTTCTCACAGTCTCCATATCTCTCTCTCTGGCTTACTGTTTCCTATCCATATGAAGCCATTTTGCTCAGATATGCATTTTCACGTGTGATGTGTCATTCATCAAGGGCAGCAAAACAGCATGCCTGATTTATTCCATAGACATCTTGTTGGAATATGTGCATTTATCACTGCGATTGCTTCACAATCACTCTTTCAATGCTGAGCTTAAGCGCGCAAGTGAAGTCACACAGCATGTACGTGCAATCACTCCCCAAACATACACACACAGACAGATGCACTTGTTCATTTATTTCTTATACATGAAGAAATATTTGAACGGCCATGAAAGAGCAGGTGTGTTTGAGGAAAAGTCTCCAGTGAGGGAAATCACAGTTATGCTCAGCAATACGTAAGATTGAACGTGCCCCAGTTGCAATGGTGTGTCTGTTCAGTTCAATTCAATTGTATATATAGTAATAATTCATAACAAGAGTTATCTCAAGACACGTTACAGATAGAGTAGATCCAACACACTCTATAATTTACAAGACCCAACAATTCTAGTAATTCACCAGCAGAAGCAGTGGTTATGGAAAGTAAAGGGTACCCTTAACTCAGCAACTCACCGCATGGAGTCATTTTTAAGAGAGTCTAAGGTAACATCCACACATCTATGTTTTCATTCACAAAACCAAAATGATCTCTGTCCTCATGAAGATTTATTTTCCATCCATGCTAACATGCCTGGAAACACACATAACGCTGCAGGATGCAGTAATCGCCGGTGCATGCCAGATATTCCGCTGATTATTCCTGGAAATTAACATCGTTGATGCAGACTAGGGAGATCCTTGGGAATAACTGAACAGTCAATGAGAGTGCAGCTTTTGGGAGATCTGAACAGCTTTAGATTACGAAACTGGTCATATTGTTACTTACATCACGCTGACACTGTTAGTAAGAGGGATATGTGACAATCTGTTCTGCAAAAATTGGGTTAAGGGGTGATTTGTAAGGTGCTGGGAACAGATGGCCACGTCAGATCCATTTTCTGCTTTTCCAAAGCTGCAAAGTATATTTTATTTAACTGCATGCTTTATTCTGTATGCTGTTTTGCCATTTTTTCTGGCTATCCTAACCTTTTCTTTCTACCTTTTTGTAACTTTGATTTGATCCTGTGTCCTACTGTAGGCTATGCATGTTTTTATCAGTATGATAAAAGGTTATTCAGATTCACTACAATCCACATAATATTGGGTTACTTAATTTAAAGATGTTGTTAGTTGCCAGCTATAACCTAAACTCTAAGAAATAAATCTGTAAAATATTACAAAAAGTTCTGCCAGCTTGTTATTTTGTCACTTTGTCCCATGATGAAAAAAATGGAAGGTGTGTGTGTAGCTAGAGTTAAAACACAGAACAATTTCAGTTTTCTTTTAAATTACATCATACAAAGATGTTATAAACTTCTGAAAATGTTGAAGAAAACTTCCCAACTGTCCAAAAAAATTGTCAAATGTTAAATGAAGCAGAAAAACATTGAAAAAAAACCTTCTAAGATATAAAATCTCAGAGAAATGTCTCCCAAAGCCAACCTCCGTGCAGCATAATTTGTGCTCCGGTAACTTTCGTGCCGACTAAAGTTGTCGGATCATAAATGATCCCATTCAAAATGCAATGACACTTTCTGTTGAAATGTACAGTCATGAAACTGTCAATACACAGATGTTTCTTAGAGTGTAGGTTTGAAAACTGAAGAAGAGATATAAAAAACCTCTGTTGCACCCCCCACCTTGTGATTTAAAGTCTAATACACTCTCTAATGCACCTTTTAGCCCACATAAAGCACATTTGTCTTCACAGTAACTGAATGTTGGTCTGTGCTTCCTCGCTGATAGCCAGTTTGTAGATGTAGAGATTTTTTTTTGTTAATCTGAGTCCAAAAATGTCAGTTCTGCCCCATTCCCCTCCAGCTTCTACTCTTTATTGACCTGAGTGTGCATGAGCGATGAGGTCAAGTCGAAAACATTTCAAACAGATGTAAATATTTTAAAGCTTGTTTTTTCCTACCAAACCATGAATTAAACACTCTCTTTATGAGTCACACTTCTCTCACTCTCTCTCTCTCTCTCTCTCTCTCTCTCTCCATTGCTGTGTACCACGTATAGTGTTGTCTTTCTGTTGTCTTACTCCATACATCCATCACTTTCTTCCATCCATATCTGTCTTGTTATTTTCCTACATCTATCTCTCACTGTCTTTTTCAGAGTCACTTCCTCGTTCTCTCCAAGCCCTTTTTTCTTGCTTTCTGTGACTCAATAATTGATGTGAGACATTCTGTCTCCCTTTGGCTGGCTGGGGAGGGTAAAGAGACATGACTGGGCTATGGAGGGCACTTTACACAACCCTTGACACGCAGACATCCAAACATACACAGATGGACACACACACACATACACACACACACAGACACACATTTTACTGCAGAGTTCAAGCAAGGGTCATTTGTGTGGCATTAATGTTGCAAGAGAGAGAGTGCTTGGTGTGAAAGTGTGTGAAGCAAACATTGAGATCCCCATAAGTTGACACCATAAGTTGTGTGTGTGTGTGTGTGTGTGTGTGTGTGTGTTAAGGCCTTTCCTGCGCTTGAACAATCTGCCAACACTACCAGGGTGAAGGGTTCTAGTCTCTTGCATGATTCACATCAATCAAACTGTCGCCATGTGTTACCTCTTTTTCCCTCGTTTTTTGGCAAATTGCAGGTGACACTCTTTGTCATTTCAAACACAACTATACAGCTGAGTACCCAATTCTTAGTCCAAGAAGCAGGAGAAAAACATCACTTATTTTGTGATAGTGTTTACCCAGGAAGTACGGCAGGCTTTCAAGCCAATTTGACATAGCGGCCAAACATAGCAATTATAACGTCACGTGATGCCACATGGCCCAAAAATACGTTTCCCCATAGACTAACATGGTAAAAGAGGCTGTAAATCAGTGAAGGATTTGTTTGGAGCGTCAGAACCCCCGCAAAATGACTTGTTTCACTTTCATCAGAATTGGATTCATTTGGTCCGATGACATTAAGAAACTCTTGAATAGCGGCCAACAGTGTGGAAGCAGTAACAATTATCTTTGTAGTTTTCTACGCGGAAGTCACACATTTTTGGCTTCATGTGCCACTTAATTAGGAAATGGAATGAACGGGGCTCCGCCTTTAACGCTGTTTCCAGGCAAATTTATTAATCCTACTATAGCAACAGCAAGACCTGCCCTACAATAGCTTTCACACACTACCAATGGCCAGACGTCCATGCCTACATGCACAGGCCTATGCCCTGTCTAATCGGATATCTTAACCTTAACCAGTCAAGCTGGCAATGCCTAAACCCAACCAATTTTGGGCTGTTGAAGGGAAGGTCTTGACGTGGCCGTAGTAGGATTCGTAATTTTGCCTCCAGGTTATACAATACATTAATGCATCTGTGTGTATTTTGGGGAGTGGTGCCGGGGATCTGTCCCCCCCATTATTAAGAAGAGGTAGATCTGTCCCCCTTAAAAAATATGAAAGACAACCCACTCCCTCAGGTAGAAAATACACTTTAGGTGGCTCAAAACATGTACGGTAAACAGTAACTTTAACTGCTTTGTGTTAAATCTGGGGGTAAAACAACAAAACAGGAAGTTAACGTTAAGATGTGATTTCATGTCTTTTTTATGTAGATTCAAAGTTTTATGCTTTGACAAGCTCTTATTCTCTAACAGAATTGTTGTTGAGATGTACATGATTCCCCCCAACAAAACACGCGGAGATGTTTTGAATTTGCAAAAGGTTTTCAACAACACAGGAGAATAAGAATTTCCACAACATAAATAAAGACATTTGCACCGGGAATTGGTGCATAAAAATGCAGCAGAATGCAGGAAATAAAGCAGTTGACGCTTACATTTCACTCCCCCAGACCCCTCGGTTATAATGTGTCCCAATCAATGTTGAAACTAAACCTACACCATCGGTATGGGTTTGCCACGGAAAGAGCTCCAAGACGCAAAAAAAAAAAGAAAAATAGTTTTAATGAAATAGTCACTCTGTGTTCAGGGACGAGGATGTGTGCGGGCGGTGAAATTAACATAGGTTTACTGACATAGGTTGATGGGTGGATTGATTCCAGAGTGTGTGATCCTCCCCTTTGATGGATGAAGATCTCTCTCTGTGGATGTTATTCAGTGATAACACAAGTTTGAAATTTGTAATGACAAAAAGCTTCCCTGTTACCATTCCTGCTTAAATTCCAAAGGATGATTGTAAGTGTACTGTGTTGTAATTAAGCCTTGATGGCATTATTATTGCAGATTACGTCCCTTTTTTATTGTAAATCAGTCGCTCAGCAAGATGGTCAAAATCCAGATACAGCCAGCTGTGCTCTTTCTGTTTAGAGTTTGCATATTTGCTACATGAATATCAACTAGCAGCATTTGAAAAAAAATGTGGTGCAAAGTGTTTGACACTTTGGCGCTTGGTCAGGACTGTTGGCGTCACTTTTGGAAAGATTTGTGGGTGGGCTTGTAAAAAGGTATGTTTGTATGACACACAGGACAAGAACAGGGCAGTTGGGTTTAGGAAAAGAAGAATGGGACCGGTGGGTTTAGTGGCAAATGACAATAAAACAAATGGATTAAAATAAAATAAATCTATTAATTAAATTGGACAGCACAATGCAGCACTCTTTTTTAACAGTGGTGGAAACGCCTGTACCCAATTCTTCCACCAACCCAATCCTAATAAAAACTGATCCTTTTACTCCTTCAACTTACCATAAATTATCAATGCAATTTAATAAGCACACTTTAAAAAGTACCCACACGGCCCTGGATTCAAGTGTAGTTCCAATTAACGAAGAAATACAATTAAGATATCCCATTCTAACTTTTAATAAAAAAGAAAATAGGTTTTTATTTATCGTTTTCTTCTCATGTATATTTCAGTCTTCCTGTCTCCATCTCTTCTTTCCTCTCTTAATTGAAAGGCCATGACAGGGGACCCGCCAGCAAATAGCCTGATCAATACAAGGCCTGATGTGTGAATTGATCGTGTTAGTGTGTACGATGGAGAGTATGCATGTGCGCAAGTGTTTGAATGACGGAAGAAGCATTTTCCTGTGTGTGTGTGTGTGTGTGTGTGTAGTTGTACTCGCTCTTATTGAGGTGTTCAATCAGTCTAATTCATTCTCGCCCAGAGACTGCTGTGTGGTTGCAGGACAATTCATTTACTCTGCAGGCTCCAATCAAAAGTATTCCCAGCATTCCCTGCTGTAATAATCACTGCATAGAAAATTAGAAGATCCATAATGGCAAACTGCTTTACACTAAGGGGCCGAATAGGCACGTGCAGATGTGAGAGTCTTTATGATATCATATTAAATTGATAGTGGACATCACATTAGGGAGAATCAAACGTATATAAATTCCCTTTAATCTGTGTCTTAATACTTTAGTGGGCAACTTTTTTCTATAATAATGAACGTCCGTCACATTCAAGCCATTGTCAATTGAGTTGCTACAAAGCTAATAAAGACTATCAGCTCCACAAAACTCTCTCTGGATGTATCAGTATGGCTATGTTTAGAAGATTGTAGCATTTAATGACTTTTACGTGCTGAAAATTAAGTGAAGATAAGGATCATGTTTTTTAATCCTTTGTGTCATCCTTGGCTACTAGTAACTGTGTGTGTGTGTGTGTGGGGGGGGGGGGGGGGGGGGGGGGGGGGGGGTTGATATGCTTCATGGAAGAAGTGTCATGTGGATGCAGCACCAGTTTTGTTGTCATTACTTAGAATTCCTTACAGGGGAGACGGGAGCATTGAGAACAAGAACATGCTTTATTTGATTTCTACAATCAAATGTATTTATTAAGGATTATATCAACAGCAAGACAAAGCTTAAAGCCACATGTATAAAAAATATGTATTGAAATAAAGTTCACAACACACCAATGGCACAGTAGAGGATGATGTATGATCACATGAAGCCTGCAGCGCACACACACACACACACACACACACACACACACTGCACATGAACGTGCTGTGGCCTTTAAAGGTCTAGTCATTGTCATACAAAATGTTTTGTTTTTTATGAAGCCTGACTTTATGAGATGGGGGCAGATTGGTTCAAGAAGTCGGAAAAGACACATTTCAGCAAGTATTATGTTGATATTATTTTGCTCCAGCAGCAGTAATAATCCCTTCCTGTCTTTGACAGCAGTGTGGCGTCTGCTCAATCTCACATTATTAATAACCAAACACAGACAACTCCCTTGTTTGTTAACAATCAGTCATTTTCTCCACTAAGAAAGCCATTTCCGTAGGTAAACATAATTTCAGGACACGCTTTAAATTTCAGCCTACATTACAATTATTATCATCTGGCTGAGCAGTGCACTTTACTACCGCGTTGGACTCTTCTCTCAGCTTGTCAACAATTAATAATAAGATACATAAAGGCATCCAAATGGGAGTACTTGAAATGGGAAGTCAGAAAAAAAAAGGCAAGCAGTTATCACAGACTTTCTAAGAAGTTTAGAAGTGCCTGTAATCTCTGCTGCAGTGATGGATGCTTGACGGTCTGTTATGAAGTAGTCTACGTCCACAACGTTCCTCTTCTGGGATTGCTCGGTGCTACCGGAAATTCAGCCGGATGTCTGTCTGATAGGTGGAATATTTAAGCATTTAGGGGTTCAACTGTATTTAATCTATTCTAAGGATCTTCCAAAGAAGGCTTAGTTTGAGGAAACCCGATCCCACAGTTGAGACTTATAAAAAAGAAGTTCTGCTGATAGCTCGCCAAGAAACCTTGGCATATACACTAGTTTGTGGCAGTTTGTTTGTTGTGTGACTAAAACGGCATTAGTCTGAACTGATTGGACTCAGCATTTGTTAAAGTTTCTTCTCAGTTCTAGATACTGGCCCACATCGTTTCCTTCTTCTTTCTTTGTCCGGTGGATTTCTGAGGACTATGGTTACCTGGTCCTCTGATCTCTGCAGGGTAAATCCAGACAGCTAGCTAGACTATCTGTCCAATCTGAGTTTTCTGTTGCACGACTAAAACTACTTTTAAACGTTCACATGTTCCACCAAAACATGTTCCTTCCTGAGGTTATTTTGCAGATGCACCGTCATTGTGTCCGGGACTTAGCGCCGCCCAAGATGATTGTGATTGGTTGAAAGAAATGGCAATACACCAGAGCACGTTTTTGTCCCATCTCAGAATGTTGTGTGGACTAGTTAGACGGACGACTAATTGTTTGTGTCACTGTGGCGTTTTTTAATAGGCAGGGATTGCCAACAAACAGTGATCAACAGTTTCTCTTCACTGACTACAACAAGTAAAAAAAACAGGCTACATCCTCCTACAACCATGAAGGTTCATCTGATTGGACAGAAACAAAAAGTCTTTTTTAGCATCTATGGCGTCAATTTTTGACAGTCTGGGTCAACCGTAAGTTCCACTGACATGCGGCACAACAACAGGACAGTTAGGTTTAGAAAAAGACACACGGGACAAGAATGGGACATAAACCCGGTCGTCTACTACTCCACTACTATTACTACTAAGACAAATTGACCGAGCGTCAGTATCTTACTAGCTGGGAGTGAGAACGGGTTAACCCTTAATATGGGACTGTCTGCTCAAGGATTTCAAAAAAAGACTATAATGGCGGCTGGTTTTAAATACCTTCTCTTGTTTTACAAAAATGGTTCCCCCAACTGTGTGTCTTAAAACATTTTATGCAAGAAATAAGCTATCCAGTTAGCCTGGGAAAACCCTGAGAAACTTCCGGGAAATTTGATATTTGCTCTGCAAGTCAGTCTGGCCAACAGCCAACTCAAGCCCATTTCCAATTTTTCCAACTCAAGGCACCAATCACAACCGTTGAGGCAGGCTTTACACAATGACGATAAGGCAGCAACGGCAAGCAGCTCTTTGGTTACATTCAACATGACGGCCACCGTAGGGCAGCAACCCTTTGATGCTGCTGTCTCTGCTACGTCACCTGGATCATCAGTCTGATTAGGTTGAGGACTACCCAGTTGGGCCAAGAGGCATTTCATCCACGTCCTCTGGAAATGAGCTGTGAATAAAGCTTGCCCAAAGCCACTCTCAGTTACTGACTAAGGTCTGGTGTCACCCAGGCTACTGTGCAGTTGCTGAATCTCTCTTCATTTAACTTGCATAAAGTAGCCTGTGACTGCACCACCACCTGTGACTGCACCACCACCTGAATGCATTGCCCGGCTGCTCTCAGAGACAAGCATTGGTGAGCGTGGGAATGATGCCTTGACAGTGGACACGTGCCATAAGAGACAATGCAGAGCAAGCAGAGTACAACCGCTGACAATGTGTGTTTGTTTGCATTAAATGAACAACTTTATCAATTCAATTTTCTAAATGTCAAACTAAAAATGTGTTTCCGACACACTTACGGACCCAGGCTAATTAAGGGCCTACGTGACTGGAAGATATTGACAGCCGGGGCCCCTTATCACATTTTCATTACTCGAGACCATCCCAGCAGTCCCACATGCACTCTGAGAGCAAGATTAGAGAGAGTCTGAATGCCCTGCCAACCTTTGCACATTGTAACATATATGTATGCTGTAACCATTTTTCACTATAAAGTCTCTGAAAGCTGCTGCTGTTTCAATCCACACATACCCGGTGGATGGAGAAAAAACCACAGTTGACACGTGCAGAATGACCTAAATTGAGGACACAATAACGATAACGATACGCTCGTTAATAGAAGTGCAATGATGAGTTAAAGTCCCATACGTCCTTTATAAAACATTAAGAATGTGTCCCAGTCCAGGACAGGAAACTAACTAACAATGGAAAGACCAGCAAGTCACTGGCAGAATTGTTCAAATTTGATTCATTCAAATTTCATATTTTTACCAACATTTGCAGCATCCTCCGCCCTTTTGGTAACTTTCCTAGGAAATCTCAGCACAGAGTGATTTATTAATAGTAATAATTATCATTCTCCCCAAAAAGAGTTTTCTTTATATTTTCAAAGAACTATACAAAAAAATTCCAACTTTGTTTTGCAACTTCCTCTGTCTTCTGCAACCTTATTGCAACAAACATGCAAAAGACATTGCAGCTTTTATTACAATTTTTGACAAAAGCTCCTGTGAAATCAGGCTCTTTGGGCTTCAACAATCTCAAAAAAAGGCCACGAAATTGTGGAGAGACTGCCTTTGTGTGTTTTTTCATGAGGTATGGTGCCAGCGTTTTTTGTTGTTGTTGTTGATTTTGTCCTGTCATCTCATATGCCTTGTCTCTGTGATCCTATCCTGTCCTATTCATGGTAGCCTACCCGTGGACATTGCGCCGTCATCAAGTGCTTTAGTAGGGGGGCCCGCCTTGATAATCCTGTTAAAGGGCCCGGTGTTGGCTTGCTACACCAATGATGTGTTTTATTCTTTCTCAAAAGGGTAACAGCATACCTTACCTACAGATGACTTGGTACTATATGTGTGATGCAATATGCATACACTTTAAGGCTTTATAATTTCCAAAGAGTGGCCTGGAAACAATGATTTAATGTGGGTCTAATTGTACAGAAAATAGAGACAGTTTTCAATCTGTATACTTCTAAATAATTAATTTAAAACCATTCTTACCATAGCCTGGGAGTGTCTGCAGATGAGCTGAACATGCAAAATCGGCTCTACAGGCAGGCAAATAAAGTGTCTTATAATAAATAAATAATTTTCCACAGTAATATGTTAGAAGGAGTTTCTCTCAGTCCACCACCAGAGTTTTTTTCCTGGGAGATAGAATTGAAACCTTTATAGAAATTCTAACGTGCTTTACAATTCTCTGCCATCTGTATACCATGTCATATTTTTACAATTTTGTTTTTAAAGCAACAAAAGATGCATCATTTTAATCAGATGTTCATTCAGCCACATTGTTGACTGTATTATTTATGTAATGCCTTTACGATGATTTATTGTCATTATCATTATCGTTATAATTGTTATGATCATCATCGTTTATTTATATGGCCTGTGATGGCTTTGTGACTCTGTGTGTAATAAGTAGTATATAAATACACTTTACCAAACCTAATTACCAATAAGGAAATTCCTTATGTAATTAAATCAAGATTCAAGAGTTCTTCTCAATATAATTAGTAGTAAAACATAGTTATTTCCATGAAATGTATTATGAAATCATAGGGATGTTATCGACCTGTACCATTACGGCTTTATCAAATGATTTACTATACAATGAGAAAGAATTACAACAGAGAAATCAACAATGCATTTATTTCTATAGTCTATGTACTGTATGTTTTGGTCTTGAATTATCATTGTGATAGGGGAATGTCCTCTGTTACAGGGAGAGGGGGGGGGGGGGGGGTTCTCCATGTCCCCGAAACAGGGCATCAGGAATAAACGAGAAATGGCTATATATTGAAATGGGTTAGGGTTATGCATTATGTTGCATCATGCATTGTTGAGACTTCAGAAGGTAGAACACTGACTAGAGTTACATGCACATAAATATCCGGTCATGGCCCTCATTCCGAAAATGAAGATATTCCGACGAAGCTCTTTGCATGGCTAAGGAAAGTGAATATTCCACTAATTTTCCATTACTACTAATATTATTACATGCAGCCGTGCAAAACAGGATTTTTTCAAAGTTTACTAGCAATGGCAGACTTGTTGGACTGCGTGTTCGTTCCTTTAACCAGCATCCTGAAAAGGTCAGGGTAGCAATGTGTGTACATATCCAAATACCTGTCGATATCCAAGTCTTTGATAATAATTAAAAGTAGCAGGGTTTTCCTTCTTTTCGGGCTGATTGGATTGTGTACAGCAACCTAAAAGCTGAATAATACCAAAATATCCCACATATTATATATATCTTAATTCGATAATTCTATATTCTGAAAAAGGCCTTTTTTGGACTATCCAACCGGAATACGCTGTTTACAAGACCTGTATCAAATTCTGGAAAATGGTCGTATTTGGAATAGTAGTGGAATATTGGTGTGCATTAAAACATACTCACTGAGAGCACCGAATGGAGAATATGAAGATTTTAGTCGGATTATTCAGACTCTAGGAACTTTTCAGTTTCATTGTATTTGAATCAAAGGATGATGATTCATAGTGGCGGACTTCCCCAACAATACAAAAAAGTGCATTTGCAGTTATTTAACCCTTGTGTAGTCTTCCCGTTGACCCGTCACTTTTTGTTTTTCTGGATTAAAATGTAAAATTTAAACTTTTTTTCTTCAACGTTTCAATGTCGTTGTTCTGATGTTTTTGTAACTTTTTTGATAGCAATTTTGTTAAATTGTTACCAATGCTATGAAATTGCATAAAACACCCACATTCAGTGAAAAAGGGAGTGAATTGATAATTTATTTCCAGGTTATTCTTTTTTTTTGACATTGTGGCTGAAAGAAACCCAAATTTGTGATATAGAAACGTTTTGAAAATGGGACAAATGGGACCCGAGGACAACATGGAGGGTTAAAGGTTTCCCTTATAAAAGAGCCAAAGGTCCAGTAGTTCCAGAACAGTCGCTGCGATGGTTAAACAGCTGAATCCTCTGAGTAGTGGATCAGATGTTGGTCTGAAAGATAAAAAGTCTCTTTGGGATCTTTCATCAAATGTCCAACAGGCTCTCTCTCTCTCTTTCAGTTCCTGCTGTTCCTGCTGTTACTCTCTTTCTGTCTGTCTTCTCTTGTATATGTTAACATGTGTACGGCCAACTTTGAACATATTGTGGGGGGTCTGCTGAACCTGACAAAACCTTACTTATTTGTACTACTGCATGCCTGTCTGATGCTAATAAAGTATAGTGTTCAATAAAGAGTGTACAATAACTGTGACTCTTTAATATGAAGGTGTATTACACACTTTCTAAATTTTCTAAATAAAATTGGTACAATATTTCCATTGCTATTTCTATTAGACTATATAGAGAGAAATATTGGAAGATTCATTAAAAGTATACACACTCTAAGAAATGAAGCCTTAAAAGCTTGTTAGCAAGAATGTGTCCCATAATTAAAAAAAACAACAAAACAAAAATGATGTGTAGCTACAGTTAAAATACCAAACGTTTTCTGCTAGGTCCTTTTAAACTAAATTCTCTCCGTTACTAAACTTCTGACAAGGTTGGAAAGAAGTTTCAAAAATGTAGAAAAAATACTGATACAAAGCATCTGAAAAAGCATCAAAGAGGTTGAAAAAAGTCACAAAAAATGACCCAAATGTCAGAGCACAAATTAGGCAATTCAAAATGCAGAAAACAAAAATACAACTGTCAATTATGTTCTACGAACAATTCCTGTAAAAATACAGTCACTGTTAACTGTTAACACAGTGTAGTGTGCAATGTTATAACAACATCATGAGTAAATTATGATCTTAGAATACATATATACAGCATTTATACATGTATAAAATAAACCATAGAAGGCTATGGGATGATGGAGATTTATAGTTTTATTCCAAAATAGTGCAGATGGTTACATTATGGATAATAATATTCAAAACAAATGTAGGATTGAATGGTTATGTTTTTTCAGAGTTGGTATTTAATGGTTTGGATATGAAATATTGGTGCAGAGTGATTGATCCAACCTCAGAAAACTGCAGGGCCGCCGCAGCTCTCACTTCTTTTAAATCATGGCCAAAGACTTGTCTTTTTGACGCTAACTGTAATTACAGTGAAACAAATAATGAATCATCTCTAACTTTTATTTGTATATTTTACACCTGTTTTATCCTATTTTAGCGTCTTTCATATTCTCTCTAATACATTTTGATTGTATTTCATTTCTTTAATGTTTTATGCAATACACTTTGAATTACCTTGTTTCTAAAAAATGTATACATATATATAAACACCTTCTGCAACAATTCAATTTTTGTAAAAATAATCTAAATAAATCCATTAAAGAAAAAATAACCCTCCTGTCCTTTGAGCACAGAGAACATGTTGCCTTTCAGAACTTTGTGTGTGTGTGTGTGTGTGTGTGTGTGTGTTTTTGTGTGTTAGTGTGTGTGTGTGTGTGTGTGTGTATGTGTGTGTGTAGCATCAG
>NC_048408.1:3703685-3710502 GCF_013103735.1 Etheostoma cragini
GAGAGAGAGAGAGAGAGAGAGAGAGAGAGAGAGAGAGAGAGAGAGAGAGAGAGAGAGATAGGGAGAGGGAGAGTAAGATGCATTAGGTAGGGAGGGTCTTCAAGGTGCACTGATTAGATTTGCATAAATGAGCTCAAGAAGATGTTGCCTTTTTCAGAATGAATATGAAGCTGGCAACACCTGCACATGCTTTACTTGAAGCTGTGTGAGAAGCCCAAAAAGGTGAAACAACATTAACAGCCATGCCCTGGGACGCGGTCCTTTGTCCCAGCATGTTGTTTGTAACGGTTTGTGAACATTATCTTTACTATATTACGTTTTCTGAATATAAAAAAGAAAATACATTTGATTACAAAAAAAGATTGATATTGATATTGATATTGATACATTGATATTACTATGACTCAAAATTGAAACAATAATTATGACTTTACCCAATACTGATAAGGTGTGTGTGGGTGTGTACGCATGTGTGTGTGTCTGTGTGTGTGTTTGTCTAGTGTGAATGAAATGCATGTGAACAATGATGCAATGTCATTGGGGAGAGATATGGTCAACACTGACGCCAGACATCAGACATACCCATCACACACACACACACACACACACACACAAACAAAAAAATCTGCACTGCGTAAGTACTGTGAATGATGGAAGACTGACAGAAAGAAAGAAAGACCTGGCTTACACAGAGGAATATTCAATATTAGAAGATTTGGAGTAAAGACAGATATTAATAGTTCTGATTAAAGCTAGTCGTGCTTGTCAGGGGGGAAAGGCTGCTGGAAGAGTTACAAAGCGTCACAGAGCACTCAATGTCCACCGATATTCATTATCAAATTACATAGTAGTAGTAGTAGGAACAGCAGTAGTAGTAGTAAATAACAAACAAGATTAAACAAATTTGCTCTGTGAGTGTGTAATCTAATGTTTTATATACTTTGATGCAATAAACAAAACACTGTAAAGCTGGGTTAATGTCACAATGTATTAATGGTAACAACATATTGTATTCCTTGCAACAGTATCTTTGGCCTATTAAAAATTAATTTTTCAGAGAACTATTGACTATTTAGAACTACTGGCACTATATGTGCTACAAGTAAAAGACTGTATTATGAAGGCCAGGTTTATTGTTATATGTTGGTGTTCTAATCTCTGCTGTATAATGTAAGCAGCATTTTAATGCTGAAGCATTTACAGAAATTACGCTAATCTTAACATGGGTTACTTCCTGTAGTGTTGGGTAGTTAAATTTACAATAAAACACTTTTTTTCAGGCTAGGGTTCTGTATTAGTGACCTCCCTAGCAGATAAATGTAAAGAGTACAAGGTGTTCTTGTAGTAAAGTTGGTCTGTACAGTAGCTGAAACAAAGGCAATAACTAGGGGAAGTACAAGTACCTCTTAACTGTACTTCAAAGCAGTTCTTGAGTTAATGTACTCACACAGTTTCCTACCACTTTGACACAAACGGAAAATAATAAGGTTTAATGATATATGAAGAAGAAATTGCAGAGAAATGCACAAAAACAAATACAACTCATTATAATAAAGCATGAAAAATATAAGAGTTTAGGATAACATCTAATATCTCTTCTAACACAACAGAAATGGATGAATGATTCTTCTTTAACACTAGCTGCATTAAACAAATCACTTCAATTGAACTCTATAACCGTGCTTCCTCGCCGTGGTTCAAATGCTTTAATATTTCATAAGAGAACAGAATGGCCTTTATTTCACATACAAGGAATTGCCTTGGGGTTTTGGTGTGTGCAATAAACATATTAAGAGAGAATAAAAAGGACTGCAACAGTCAAGATCACGACTAGAAAATAGAAAAAAAACTTGAATTGAACAAGTTACTATTAAAATATCATAACAAGGACTATAACACAATGGACAACTGTGTTTTGAAGCGGAACGCTGTATTGTTTAGAATTTAATGTTAAAATTATTTTTTTTAAAGTCAGAATTTTCACTCATGGTAACACTGACAAACCTTGATGTAATCTCCTAGTGTATTATATCATATAAAGATGATTTTCCGTTTCCCAGCTGTTATTTTTTTCTTTGAAAAGCCGTAGTGTTGATGCTGGAGTAAACCCAAATGGGCCGCCATACAGTGTTTGAGTTACTGAGAGTTATCGTGTTATTTTTTGCAAATTGCTGCCACTGACAAAGGTGTCCAACCAATTAGTTTTGCTACATGTATGTGTATGTGACAATACAGTGTATTTATTTAATTCTTCTATGTTTCTTTTGTCCCAGGAGCAATCACAATGAGCTAAAACCAACTCATCACAAGTGTACATTACAAATTGCAGTCAACAAACTGCTTATTGAAAATGGAAGGAAAAAAAAAAGATTATTATTAACAATTTAGATGAGAGCAGAACATATTTTATTTCAGATTTAAAAGCAGATTAAGCATTCAGAAGCAGCTCACATATTCTAATCTAGGGGCTGATGTTCTGTGATGTACAGTCTAATAGGATTTCATATTCAGCTCCTTTTCTTTCTGTTGTCTGCTGGGCTCTGTTATTCTATAATGAAGTGGCTATATTTTGGAATTATCTCCAGAAGAATCACTCAAATGAATTGCTCTCTCTACCAATTTCAAAACTAAATGAAATCTCTAGGAGGAGTTTGTTTAAGTACTACATGTGGAATTGGGACATAAACCCACTCATTTTGAACTTTCAATTCAAAATGGTGGACCTTCTGTAGGGTTGGGTATGGTACTTCTTGACATGATAGATATGTGCACCGTGTTCCGTTGGTCTACGTGAAACGTGCTTCAGGGGCTCAGTTTGTTAATGTTTGCAGGTGGTGCTAGTAAGCCGTTATTGAAAGACAATTTAGGAAACTATTAAAAAGATTTTTTACCAGGCCTGATGCAAACATTGCAAACATTGGTGAATTTTTGAGTATGGGAAGGTCCCCAAAAAGGCAATTCATTTAGCAGAAAAATGATAATAATAATTCCTTCAGTTTCAATACGGCCTTCGTTGCTGTTGGCGCTTGGGCCCTAACTAAGTACTGGATAAATGGTTAAAAAACATTTTTACTCCCAAGTAGTTGAGAAGGCATGTTACCCTCACTGCACAAATGATGATGACTATTAGGATGTGTTGCTAGTGGGCAGTCTCTGCATGCAACATGAGAACATGAGTGTGTCCATGCAACGTGACGCACCAGGCTGTGTCTGTGTTCTTTATTGTGTGAGTATTGGGTCTGCACAATATATTGAGTTTTTATTGTCCTTGTCATGTCAACTGTCACAATATACGCATCACGAAAGAACTTTTGTATTCAGATTATATTCATTTTAGAATACAGTCTGAAAAGGAACTGTCATTGATGTTTTAGTGGTGTCTTTGATATTCAATTTAAGGTTACATTCTTCAAATCCACAAATGCTGAACAGGATTTCCTTTTCATTCATTTTAAATTAAAATGAAAATTGTGCTTAAGCAGAATATTGAAGGCAGGCAGAAAGGCCGAAATTGCACTCTAAGGTGTGTTTATTTATCGCAAGTATTATTGTTATCGCCATATTCAGCAATGTTATCTCATATCGCAAATTTCCCTTATATCGTGCAGCCCTAGTTGAAAGTATGCACTATGTTGTGTTGAGTCTTTAAGCAGCAGAAATTGTGTGTTTGTCCAAGACCAAATTTCCTTTGGGAATAAAATCTAAGATTTATTTTAGTAGTACGATTTCTGACCAAACCAACATTATTGACAGTTCAGTTGACTAAAAACTAAAATCAGTCTGTTTTTTATTCTTTTTGTTTGTTTTCTTTTTTTTTTCTTTATACAAACTTGTTTTGGTGTTTTTGTCAATTTTTCTGTTTTTATTTTCCTACGTTTCCTGTTTTATATTGACAATCTGTCTTATCGTGTCTTCCTGTGTTTCCCGCCTTTTTTGATTACGCTGATCTTTACAAAGTAAAAAAAGTAAGTGAGCAATTGAAACTTTTAGCTACAATGAAGCCCCTTTGAAATTAATTGAGAGAGAGAGAGAGAGAGAGAAAGAAAGAGAGAGAGAGAGAGAGAGACAGAGACAGAGAGGGGGGGTGAATCAAGTGCTTTTAACTTTCCTATTTTCCTCTCACCATTCCTCTCTCACCCTCTCTGTCTCTTTATCCCTTTGAAGACGATGAGAGGGAAAAAGACAAGTGTCTGCAGCAATTGCCCTTGTCTCACTGTGTGTGAGTGAGTGTGTGTGCGTGTGTGTGTGCCCGCAAGTGTCTGTGTGTGCATTTCTCCTCTGTTTGTTTTGTATCTCAGTCTCTTTCCATTCCCTCTCTCTCTCTCTCTCTCTCTCTCTCTCTCTCTCTCTCTCTCTCTCTCTCTCTCTCTCTCTCTCTCTCTCTCTCTCTCTCTCTCTCTCTCTCTCTCTCTCTGTCTTACACACACACACACACATACACACACACACACACACCCATACACACCCATACACTCCAACCAATCCAGCAGCCTCTACTGTAGCCACTCTGCGAGGTCAGAGAGTGTAAGTGTCGTGAAATGCATGTCAGCCTCCTGAGACTCTGCTCCTCCCTCTCACCCCCCCTCCTTTTTCTTCCAGCTTTTAAGACACGGAAACCACAGTAACCCCGACAACTCCAGGCACAATTACTACCTGCACCCTTGTGTGTGTGTGTGTGTGTGTGTGTTTGTACCAGAGAGAGAGCAGTGGTTTTAAGTTGAAACCAAATAGCAGAGATGTGCCCTGGCTTTGTTTACACACACCCAAAATTCCCCTTCTTAACATGGTCGCTATAGTAACCAGCATTTTGGCCAGCCCCTGTAACTGGTGTAATTGGGATAGAGTAACTTAAGCAAGCTCACACTGTGATTAGAAGCAATCCAGTTAAAGGCCTGGCACCACAGAGGAGCATGCTGCGGTGACCTATATGTGTCTAATTAATGGTTTACACTCTGATAGCTGTGGAAATAATCTAAGGTCAAGATTTCATCAAATTACAACTTCCTGCTTTAGTGAAGAGAGCAAGTTTGCTACAGCTAAGGAAATGATTGGATGCAAATATCTAGCTGTTATTTTTCTAACCAATTGTTACATTTCCCCTTAGTTGTGTAGTATTTCCAGACCTACCTGTGAAATACACACACCTACACAAATTAAAACACTGCAGTGGGTATGGTGTGGGCCACATCACATGTGCCAAGGACTTGCAGTTTGTTTACATATCTTTTCTCTCTTTTGAGAGGCGATCTAAACACTTGTGGTTTGTTAAAGATGAAGATTTGACAGGCTTGTGTAGCCACTCTATGGAGTTCCCAGAGTCTCATGCTCTCCAGGTCTCCGCAACAGCCATGTGACTGTAAACCATGAAAACCAGCAGCCAGAAATGCAGCCAGACCATACCCCAGCGCTGTGGAGACATGTCTGGCAATGTAAGACTACTTTACACAGAGCGTTAGAAAAAGTAGCAAGACATTTGTGCCAGAATCAAGTCAAAGCCAATAGTGTGGGCTGAGACAAGAGCTTAGTAAACTGTAGACAGACTTTAACCCTTGTGATGTCCTTTAGTCCAATTTGACCTGTTTTATTTCATCAGATTTATGGGTTTCTTTCATCCAAATTGCTCAAACATAACTTGGATGCATAAGTGGAAGCCATGCGACGTTCTTTGCCAGTTAAATTAAAAATTTCTTCCAGTGAATCTTTTGTGTTTTATTTAATTTTATAGCATTTCAAAAACCTGTGCAAAGGGTTTTAAAACAGTCTCCAGACTACACTTTAACCTATACCAGTCTGTGATTATCCACTCAACATCCTCCGACTCCATTAGTCAAAAAAGTTCTTAGTTTCTGCTTTTTTAACAAAACAATACGTATATTGTCATTTAAATTAGGTTTGTTGACCGCACAAAAAAAAGAAGAAGATGTTGAAAAAGTGAAAAAAAATGGTCAAAACAGTGTCATACGCATAAGTCAACTAAAAAGCACAACATAGACCCGGAGGGACGACGCGTTAATGGTGGACGGGAAGACAGCAGGATGGTTAACGGGAAAGGAAAAGGGAAAAAGGCGGCTTCATGTGCTATAAAAGAGCTCGAGGTAGCAGTAGCCGCTAACTATGATGCAATGAAACGTCTCAACTTCACTTTCCAAACTCAGATTAGTGCTAATTGGAATATTGGTCTTAGGGTAACCCCCCTCCCTCCCCTGTGCCGATTACCCGGGTGAATTTTGCATCCATGATGGCTTCATGCGCCATTAAGCAAATCTCATAGAAATGAACGGGGCCCAGCCTCAAACGCTGCATCCACTTCTTATCATACTTCCATGATTGTGACTGTTAACAGGATATTGCTGATCATGTGTGTTCGGACAACCTGCATAAAACCGGTATTAATAACGGCTGCATAACAGTCATTTTTGAATGGTGGGATTTATATATAAGGTTATGTAATGTTTGCAATAACTTTAAAGTGCTCATAGTACTCTCATTTTCATGTTCATAATTGTATTTAAAGGTTGTACCAGAATGGGTTTATATAGTTTAATTTTCTAAAAACTAAATATTTTGTGGTACTGCACATTGCTGCAGCTCCTCTTTTCACCCTGTGTGTTAAGCTCTCTGTTTTAGCTACAGAGTGAGACATCATACTTCTGTTCCATCTTTGTTCGGAGTTTCGTTACATAGGTAAGGACTACTGGCCAGTCAGAAGCAGAGTATGAGGGCGCTGACAGTACCTAGATAAGGACTACTAGCCAGTCAGAAGCAGAGTATGAAGGCCCTGACAGTACCTAGGTAAGGACTACTGGCCAGTCAGAAG
>NC_048408.1:3715602-3727093 GCF_013103735.1 Etheostoma cragini
TGGCAATAAAAATAACTAAATGTCCTGAAGACCTAACACACACACACACACACACACACACGCACACGCACACACACACACACACACACACACACACACACACACACACACACACACACACACACACACACACACACACACACACACACACACACACACACACACACACACACACACACAAGGTACACAACTTTGACAAGGAAATGTCGCTGGCAGCGGTGCTAAGTGCAACTTGTGTAAATGTAATAGGAACTACTTAGAGTATGAAGAGACAGAACAGTGCGCAAAAAGCTGCTCAGGAGGAATGCTTAGCTCTAACCTCCACCCTTTCCCCTTATTAACTTTCTTTTCTCTTCCATGCTTCTTTTTGTTCCTTTTACCCTCTCTCCCCCTCCCCCTTTATCCTTATGTTCTCTTTTGTTTCCACTTGTCTTTCACCACCTCCCCCTCTTTAACTCCTCGCCACCTTCCTCTCGTGCACATCCCTCTTTTCATCACCCCCTCAATCCGTTTCTCTCCTTCTTTCCTAACCCCCACACCCAGCCTCACAAACCAAAAAAAGCCCTCTTTCCATATTTTCAACAAATCAGGAGACGATCCGAGACACAGATTCTCCAGAAAGTCAAATTCCCCCAGGATGCCGCGGTGAAAGCCGTGATGCAACGCTGAACGGCAGAGCAGAAATCTGAAGGAGAGGGATCGTAATGAAAGATGGATCAAACAAATCCCCTTTCCTAGTTCATGTAGACACGGCCAGTGTTGTGCCTGCCTTGTATTTAAGATTAGGTTAAGGATACTTTCCTGTAGCTACACATATAACACATATTACATGCTTTTAGCTGCATTTTTGGATATGGAAATTTCTCAGGATCTAACATATTTATTAAAGTCTTGAAACCTGATTTAGTATTTGGTACCTGTAATAATTATTACATTTTTATGTGTCATATCAATGGGGTGGGGGGGGGGGGTCTGATTTGGAGCATCAAACACTTCATTTCCTCGTGCAAATGTCTTAATTTTTGTAAAAAACTGTTTTGCACTTTCAAAACATCATCACGTGTTTTCTTTAGAAATCATCTCCACATCAAACCTGTTAAGAGGATGAGACCTTGTTAAAGCCAGAATGTACAGAAAAGACAACAAATACATCACATTTTTACGTGTTTCTATTAGACACAGTTACTAGTTTTCCGTACATTTTTCAGCACCCAAACGGTTCTTAAAAACTCTTTTTTTTCTTTAACTTTTTTAAATCTAGAGAAGGAATCGATACATCGACCATAAGTACAGCCATGACAGAAGCAAAATCAAATGGTTTAAAACCTTCCAAAGCATGATCAAAATTCATCTGGAATTGTGGTCGTCATTTTTCAAACCCAACCCCCCACAAAAAAAAAGAAAATCCCTAAGCATTTAGGTTACTTTTGCAATTTCCATTTAAACTTGTGCAGCTAAGTTTGTTGTGGAGTAACATTTGAGAAACATCCTCATTTTCAAGATCAGCTCCTTCCTTTCTGTTTTCTGACATGAAAATCAATCATACACCTCATATTCACCAATGTCCATCTTTTCCTGTCCCTCCATATTTTGGTGCTTCTTTACCTACCTTCATGTGAACAGAAAGTAACATTACATTAAATGTAATTTAGCTTTTATCCAAAGAGACTTACAGTTGCTCTGTATCAGAAGGTGCAGGTCTCTGGAGCCACTAGAGGTTAAGTGTCTTGCTCGGGGACACATGGGTTGATGTATCACAGTGGGAATTGAACCCAGAAAGCCTGTGTGTCCCATCCACTGCACCATCACCACCAAAATCTGCAGCTAGACTCCAAACAAGTTTTTTTTTTAATTGCTTTCCTTCACTGGTGCCCAGTTGAGTATAAAAACCTTGTTATTTGTTAAGCACTTTCTGTAGCGCTGCATGTTCTTGCCCTTGCATGTATTTTTGCTCTCCTGAAACTCCAGCAGCTCAAAACTGGCCTTTTGTCCCTCCTTCCATTTCAGAAACATGGCATATGGTGACAGAACTTATGTCTCCCGTTATTTATTCTGGTAGTAACATTGAGAACAATCAAAAACCCAGGTTGGCTTTAACTGTGCCTGCATGACCTCTGGGTTCAAATATGTGTAAAGCTGTGCGAGTGTTCACGGGGGGGGGGTGTTTTTGCTTTTGGTTGTATGGATTTCCTCACTTTCCCAAACAGCATCAAGTGTGTTGTGTGTGAAGCACTATTGAGCAGTTCAGAAGTTTAATTTCAGTTCAATTCAATTTTAATTATAGTACCAATTCATAACAACAGTGATCTCAAGGCACTTTACAGTTTTTACAGAGAAGGTCTAGACCACACTCTATAATTTATAAGGACCCAACAATTCCAGTAATTCCACCAAGAGCAAGCAATTAGTGCGACAGTGGCGAGGAAAAACATCTTTTAGGAAGAACTCTGGGACAGACCCAGACTCTTGGTGGGTGGTGTCTGACGGGGCCGGTTGGGGGTGTAATGAATGGTGGCAATAACAGTCACCATCAAGATAATGGAGCAGGGACTAGAGAGAGTAGTTGCAGTAGTTCATGGAATAGCAGGGCACTGCAGGACATTGCAGGGCACAGCAGTTTAAGGTAAATATGTATTACAGTAAAATGAAAGAATCATTAAAAAGTGAAAATGTATCCCTATTCAAGCCGTTGGTACAAGTCAAGAACAATAGAACCAGAAAAACCACAATCAACCTTTTCTTAAACTCCAATGTGAGAGCAAAGCCTCTCTGTAGAGCATTGAACATTCTCAAAATGAAGACCCCAATTTTGGGATTAGACGACACACACTGCCCCCCCCCGCACTCACACACACACATCTATGTGGAAGTGGTAGGTAAAAGTAGTTGCTCTCTGAGAAGTTTCTGAACTTCTTTCAGAGTGTAACAAATACATTTACGGTGATTTGTCAACCCTGGCGCATGATAAGACGTTGCATTCTTAATTAAAAAGGGGAAATACCGGAACAATCTGTGAAATGTTTTCCATTTAAAGCCTGGCAAAATTTTGATTAAGTTCAGGTGATGGTTCCTGATTTTCTACCGGAGCAGTAAATGACATCCAGAGAGAAGGAATTATGACCTCAGAAAACAATTGCCCTGTGTTCATGGCTTGTTAAGGCAGAGCCGGAGGTACTCCTCATCACTAGTTGTTGAAGACTAAAGATGAGTCACGTTAATTAAAGCAACAATGATGGTGACAAAAGAAGCCCCAAATGATAAAACAGACATAACAGGACTCAAAGGATTCATTAAGCAGTCACGTGTACATCCTTTACAGATAGGAGTTTGTTTTGACAAATAAAGTTTTTGAAAAAAACGATTACAAGCCTCATGCAAAACAACTTTGTTGCCACGTGTCATGTGCCACTGATTTCAGCAATATTCTGTATTTGGAAGTGACTCTTACAGCTTAAACAAAACAAATTTAAAAAAGTTATTGTTTACACTAAATGATTATAGAGTATGTGTCCACTGTGATTGGCCGCTAAAGTCCTTTACCCAAAAAGATGAAACTCATGGGTAGTGATATATCGGGCTGGCCTCTAGCTCGCCCAGTAAGAGCGTGCGCCCCATGTTGGCTGAGTCCTTTGCAGGGGTCCGGGTTCGAACCCGTTCTGCTGCCCTGTGCTGTGTGTCAGCCCCCATCTCTCTAGCTATCCTAAGGTGAACAACAATAGGTGAGAGTTCTGCAGTAGATGACATGTTAACAATATTTGTGGTGCCTATTGTAGTGGGTGCACATACATGTATAAATAGTAATGTTGGCTGGACCTGATCTATCCATGTGTAGTGTAGATGTTTTGAGTAACTTAAAAATAAATGCTGCTTGCTCAGGTTAGCTCACCCTATAATCACCTGTGTAGGTGGTATGGTCAATGGGTGGGGGGGCGGATTTAAAAGGTCATCAGGAGAAGAAAGGAGTATGTTACACATCTCAGGAACTTTGGTCTCAAGATTCAGTTTGGTTGTGTTCCAGCACGTATAGGTATTAAAGGGAATGGGGAGGCTGATAAAACTGTGAAAAGATGCTGAAAAATAAATGTTTAGGAATTATGATGTGGAATTATGTGAAATACAGAAGAACGTAACCTGTAAAATGGTTACTTCGCTCAGTTTATACTGGTCTGTACCAGACTTAGATTAGGTCACACAGGATTAAATGCTAATTTTGCAAATAGAATTTTACTGTTTTATGAATAAATTGCCGAGGCAAAGAAGATGAAAAACACGTACTGTTTGTGTGTGAGAAATGTATTTGCAGTAGAATGCAACTGGCAGGAAATGGAAGGGACAACTGAATACTTGTGGTACTAGAAGAAAATGGCATGACTGAAAGGAAGATACTTAGTTTTTCTTCATAATACTGGTTTAATGAAAAGAATGTAGTTTTTTTTGTTGTTTTTATGTTTTTATTTGTTTGTTTTGACTTAATTCAAGCCAAGACCAAACAGTCTGTGGCCTTGACTCTATGAAGTTCGTAGTATTACATACTCCTGTACAGTTGTTGTTGGTATAACGCAAAAGTAGTTATCTGCAAAATACAAGAGGAAAAAGAAGAAGAAGGAGAAGAAAAAGAAAAGAGAATGTTGGCAGCTCGCTGTGAGGTTGCCGATTTGTATGTTGGCTCTAATGTTGCCTTAGTTTGATATTTTGGTTCAAGTATATTTTAGTGTCATTTTTGTAAAAAAAAGCAAAACAAAGCGGTCGCTCCAGTATTCAATTGTGGCAGAGAGCTATAGTCCTCTTTGCATTGTAGTATAGCAAGATTTCCGATTTAGAGTTGTTTCATCGGTTGCATAATCGGGTCACATGGAACGTTCACAGACAAGATGAACATAGTACTATTGAGTTGTGTATGTCTGCGTGAGCCAATTACATTGAAGTAGCTTTAAATTTGAGTACGTTTTTTTCTGAGATGCATCACAAGGTATTGATGTTTCTTTTGCCAGATGCAAGCCAGTTACCGTGTCTTTTATACCTCCATTCAACTATGTTCTTCATGTGTGTGTCCAACACATCTAAATCAACATATATCCAGCATTTGATGATATCCACTCATTCAGGTGTAATAGCCTTGTTGTGTTTGTTTCAGCCATATGTTCCAGGTAGGCATGAACGTAGTCTTGCTTTGACTACTATTTGAGTGGCGTCCGTTAATGACGCCCCTTGGGAAATGGGCTGTGAAGGAACCTTCCCCAGTCCCAGGTACGACTGTGGGTCTGGTGTCATCCAGGCCACACATGAGTACCTTCAATGTGAAATACCAAGGAAATGTCAGCTAATCCTCAGCTCAGTTTGTGTAAAAATCAGACACACACAAGAACAGGAAAGTTAGGTTTAGGAAAAGATGATGGGTGGGGTTACAAAATGGATGTTTTAGTGACATGCGGGTCAAGAATGGGACACGAATCACGGACTCCAGGGTGAAAGTCCGGTGTGTTCCATACAGACGCTAAAGGGTGCGTTTTGCGTTGGATCTGATGCTCAGAGACACTGACCAAGGGTCAGAATTTCACACGTTAGGGGTGGGAGCGGGGTTGTGACGGCAACAGGATCCTGGAGCTCCCTACGTAGGTAGCCTACGCCCTGAGTGGGGGTCTGGCTCGGGCATGCTTCCAAATCAATGTAGGAGCGCAAGAAAAGGCAATGCATACATACAACAGTAAAGGTTTCTCCAGGGCAGGATTATTATTGTTATTATTAATATTATTGTCAGTATTGTTATTATTTTATAACATCAATATTTTGCATAAAATACTTTGGGGGTCTTAGAGGGAGACTCAGAAGAAAGCCCTTGTTAGCCCCTCCCCACAGCCAATGTTTTAGCCCCTTGAAGTGTGTTTTTTTTTCTAATTTTTTAATTTATTTATTGTGAAGCACTTTGTGACGTTTGAAAGGCGCTTTATGAATAAATGTCTGATTTCCAGTAACAGGAGCTCAAGTGCTGCGGTTTGAAATTCTATCAAGCAATTTTGGCGGGGGGGGTGTTAATTATTTTAATGAAACCCATTCATGTACAGTTGGCATTCATCAGGTGTGATTGAAATGAAAAGTTTGTGCAGTTAGGAGAGTTGGTTAAATGAGCACGAGACTCACTGTAATATAGTTTTCTTTTTCTCAAGATTTACAAAATGTCCGATCTCTAGATGAGAGATTTTTCTGAAAGGTTACATACAAGAGGACTGCACAAACAGTAAATGCAAGTTTAAAAACACTTTGCCTCTCACATCGCTGAGGAAGAGAGAACAAGAGTGATACAGAGAGAGAGAGAGAATGCACTAACAAGCATGCAGACGGGCTAGCGACTGATTGTTGGGAGATAGAGAGTGAAAGGACGGTGAGTGAGAGAAATGTGTCCATCGCTAATGGATCTTTCTGCTTTGCGTGGGGTTGAATATGTGTTTGTGTCTGAGGGTTTGCTCTCTCCTTTTCAGCAGCGCACTAATCCTATTATACAGCAACTGGTGTGTGTGTGTGTGTGTGTGTGTGTGTGTGTGTGTGTGTGTGTTGCTAAACATTGTCATCTGTCCTTTACCTTCTGGTTTGTTTTCCTCTGCCACTTCTCTTTCTTCTCCTCACCTCCTCACTTCCTTTACGTTGTCTGATCTTTCTCTTCTATTCTTCTGTCTGCCCTCTGTCCATTCCCAGTTCTCCTTCTCCCTCCATTGTTGTCTCTCAAGCAGGTTATTTTGTTTGCCTCTCATGCCTTTTTCTTCCCCTCCTCCCTTCCCTGCCGTCCACCTCTGTTCCCTTACTTCCTTCTCTCCCTCCTTCCTCTTCTTTTATGTCTTCTCCTCTTCTTGCTACGCTGTGTTTTTCTCGCTGTCAATAAATATTTCATTCTCAGCTCCAAAGGTAGACCCAGACGGATTCGAGCATGTGAAGCCCTCTGAAACCCAACGCCGACTATTTTCAACCCCTATGTGAACTGTGTAAGTTCGTACTACATATACTGTAAATAAATATATATATATATATATATATATATATATATATATATATATATATATATATATATATATATATATATATATATATATATATATATATATATATATACTGTATATGTACACTTTATTGTTTCTTATAGCAAAAACCCCAAATAAATGTCTCCACCTTGGGCATGTGTACAGTATGTGTTTTGCTGGACCATCCATCTGTTTTTTTTTGGCAAGTGAAATGAATTGGAACTCCTGGCACAAACTGTTCCCCCACCTGTTCTTAAGTCATAAACACATGAGGGAAAAAAAATCTAGATCGAACTTGGAAAATGCAGAGACCATGCAGATTTTTTACTCTCACTTCTCACACCTCCCGGAGCTAACGGAAACGATTTGAAACTCACCGCTTCACAAAGCTTCTTCAGATAGGAATCTGGCCTCTACCTCCATCTAATTATTTTCTAATATGAATAGTTTGCTAAATAATACAACGATATTGTAGTTTAAATCGTTTTGGCTGGTGTGTCACTTTCAGGGAGATAAAAGAGATAGTACTCATTTATTTGCATATTGAAACATAACACTTCAGAAAACTTCTCATCCGAAAATATGTCTTAATGTCAGTTATTAACTGGGGGTGTTTCATGTTGATATCTGTTAGTTCATTTTTTACTCTATTTATCTGTAATGCCTTCAAAATGTCATATTTTATATATATTTAATAATCCTTATCGTTAACCCTCCTGTTTCTGTGTCTAAAACCAAATGTCCAAAAAAATAACTTTGGTGTTTCCATACGATGCTTTTTAAAAGTAAAATAAAAGATCAGTTCAGTACTTTCATTGAATTTGGCTGTTTATTCAATATTATAATTGTATACCATGAAGGAAAATGAAGGAAAATTCCTGAATGAAAATGAATAAATGTCATTTGAAAAATGTCAAAAAAGTGAAAAAACATTTTATATCTAATGTATATATATATTTTATAATCCTGACAAAAATGGATTTTACACCATATTCAGATTTATGGAGTGATAAAAAAGATATCCAAAATTCCCACCATAAAACCCTTATGACTCTAATATGTTCAAAAAAATAAAAGTGGCATTTTGAACCTGGCTGTATCCAATGTTCAGATTTCTTTTCTAGAAATGTATGCAAATTAGCGCATATTTAACTAGATAATGCATAATTTATATAGTAAACATAACATTTTAGAAAACTTGTAATAAGAAAGATATGTGTCTTAATGTCAGTAATGAACTGGGGATGGTTCTATTGATAAGATCGTGCTGATGGGATTCTTTTCCTTTTCACCTGGGGGTGTCTCACCCACAGGCTAGTTTTAAACTGGCTCTGTTGGCACTTTATTTTTGTATTTTTAATAACTGTTAAGGTTCAGATCTTGTCACGTGTGCTTTTGTTTTGTTTTAATGGACAGTGTTGAGCAAGTTAGTTAGTGAAATATTTTATTCTTTACTTATTACTCCTTCAAAAAATAAAAATATAATTTTCCTTATTACTAGGTATCAAAGGTAATTAGTTGTGTCAGCAGTTGTATTACTGTAATAGTTCCGCGGCCCACCCTCCCCCCTAAGAACAGAAACCAAATGCACAACCTGCCAGCTCCTTTAGAACTCCTTCTACTTTATTGGCTCACTAATGAGGCTTACAGGAGGAGAAATGATCAGCCAAACGGCAGAACTGCAAGCATTCTGCATTAAGGCTGTTACTGTCTTTCTCTCTTCCCTCTACCCTCGGTCAGTCTCAGCGACAGATACCGACACATCTGTATGGGACGCACCGGGCAGAGCAGCAGCTCGCCCCATGGCATGGTGCTCTAGGAATGCTTTTATACAGGCCTTAGTGGTCCCCTAATACTGTATGTGAAGTCTCTTTAATATAGACCTTAGTGGTCCCCTAATACTGTATGTGAAGTCTCTTTAATATAGACCTTAGTGGTCCCCTAATACTGTATCTGAAGT
This sequence comes from Etheostoma cragini, assembly GCF_013103735.1. NCBI lineage: Eukaryota > Metazoa > Chordata > Actinopteri > Perciformes > Percidae > Etheostoma > Etheostoma cragini. The sequence goes on from NC_048408.1 coordinate 3,724,573, forward strand.
CTCTTTTATATAGACTTTAGTGGTCCCCTAATACTGTATCTGAAGTCTCTTTTATATAGACCTTAGTGGTCCCCTAATACTGTATCTTAAGTCTCTTTTATATAGACCTTAGTGGTCCCTAATACTGAACCTTAAGTCTCTTTTATATAGACCTTAGTGGTCCCCTAATACTGTATCTGTGTCACCTCATTACCCTCTATTTAGTCTGTGTCCTTTGTCAGGTCATTTTGTTTTCTGTAGTGTTTACATGTGTTAGTTTAAGTCAAGTTCTGTGATCCCTGTATTTTCCTTTTGTCTCCACTTAATTATTTTTGGATTACTTTAGAATCCTCCTTTTCTTCCTCAACATTCTGAAAGAAGTTTTGTCCCTCTGCATTCAGTTTTTTGTGTACTTTTTTTGTGTGAAATGAATCCTCAAACTCAAACTTTCTCCTGCTTGCTCTTTGCTTTTCAGTCCTCAAATTCCCTCACCCACGACAAATATTAAAAATCTATTGGCGGTAAGTAATGTACGTTTGAATATACTGGAAAACTAAGGTCCTATTTCCACCTGAATATTTATAAATGAAAAGATGCCCGAGTTGTACCTTTCCAGTTGTGTAGACAGCCTGATGCGTCCAGAAAGGGCGGAACGCTAAGGCCTTTACCAAATGGTGGTCTAACAATGGCAAGGTTAAAACTGCATGCTCTCCAGAGGACCAACCCATTCCATGTTGGACACTTAATGAGTTTTGCTTTCACACCACCCTCTGGTCCACAATGTTAACTTTGCTAGGAAATTGAAGCCCTTTTGATTTTTAAAAGCGCATGTTTTCTCTTGCAGATGGCCCTCTGGTAAGTAAGGGACCTAAGGTCATTTTTTACTGTCCATTGTCCGTCTGGTTTTATTTTATGAAAAGCTTGTAAACATCAACCCTGTTGTCTACAGTCAAGATATGAACATCTTTTTTTCAAGAAAAACTGGGCTATTAGAATATCTGTGCTGCAGTTAGATCACTTGAATGATAAATATGGTTGTAGGACCTTAAAGACAAATACATAAATAAACAGAACATGAATCTTAAAAAATACGTATCGATATCAAACACAGAGCAGTACAAGCTAAGCCAATGTCTCTAAAACACTTCTCATGTCTTAGCACACATAACTTATACAGTTGATAAAATACATGTTTTCAAAGAAAGTCCAGATTTACTTATGCCAATAATCAAAATAATAATGTTATATGTATTGATAGTACACCAATGCTACACAAGCATTTGTGCTGTCTAAAACAGTTCTCCTATATGTAAAAATAAACATAATACACATTAAAACTCATATAAAGCACAATCTATTTACATGTCTTCAAAGGCCTAAATATAAGCCAAATCTAAAAACAGTGACACCATTCTCCTCTTTAAAACGGTAGATATCTCTCTTATCCGCTGTATGATATCTGTGGTCACATTAGACTACTAACTTGGAGGGTTACCATCTTTTCCGACTCTTTACTCTTTGCTCTCGTCTATATAGGCAGATGGCGTTTCTTCACTTCTGTTTACTTACAGAAGCAACACACATTAGATATAGAAAACACACGGAGCACGCAGCTAGCGGCAGAAATGAGCAAAAACGTGATAAATTATGGACATCAACTGGTTAAAACTTGGATGTAATATTTTGGATTTAATGCTCAACAACCCCGAAAAACGTTAGCTTGTTAGCTTTTTACTGCCAAAATCTATAACTTTCTGTCTTTCATGGTTGTTAAATGATTGAATTATGAGTCAGACGTGCGGTTTTTGCTCAGATATGATTCTATCGGTTCCTGAGGGTTAAGGCACAACGCCGAGGCATGGACCGTGCCAACACTGACGTCTTGTAGCAGCAGGAGGGGTGTTATTATCCTTCCTATACTGTAATAATCAATATATGAAGACAACTTACTGCAGAACTGAATGAGACTATCTGATGAGACAAAGAAATGTTCTCCCATCCTTCCAAGGTCTCCATCATCCTCCTTCTCCTCCATTGCTTTGTCACCCTTCACCTCTGTCTCATTACTGGCCGGCCAATTAAGCCGCTCCCCGCATTGTTGGTGGGGCGTTGAATAACACACAAGGGTCAACGGCACTTGAAAAACATTGCGAGCTAATGGTAATTATAGTTGTGGCAAAGTCAAAGGGTTTGTGGGTACGGTGCAGCATGGGGTAACAGCTTTTAATGGACCTCATCAACGCATTTGCATGTTATCTTTCCTCCTTCTCCCCCCTTCTTTTCTTCCAGTCTTCTTTCACCCATCCTTTCGTCTGTGTTTTGGGGCTGCTGATTAAGTCGGGCTTGCTGGTAATGAGCCATGAGGACTAATTGGGATTGTCAGAAAGAGGGAGGCAGCGGGAGACGCAGTACTTTGGCATTTACAAGTGCAATAAGTCAAATATGAGGAGAAGAGATAAAATGGGGAAACTGCCGAAATCCCCTAATTATTCTGATGGATTGTTTGGAGGCTTAAAGTCTTCTGGATCTTGAACTAAGGGAA
>NC_048408.1:3727193-3732121 GCF_013103735.1 Etheostoma cragini
CCCCCCCCCCCCCCCCTCCTGTCTGTCGGCTCTTTATTTATTTTTAATCGCTCATTAACAAGTTGGCACCGCTCCAGAGACAATCATTAAATGAAGGTGCAGGAATTTTTATTTTTTTTTATTTTTTTTTAAGTGAACACACATCCCCTCCTCAACTCTTTGTTATTGAAACTCAAACTACCATTTTTTTTTCATGTATTTTCTTTTTTTTTTTTTAACATTTATATTCCTTTCAACCTGTCCCCTTAGTATTTGACTTCACATTACACTCAGTGTCTAAATTAAACAATCAATATAAGAATGGGACATATTATCTAACAAATAGACAACGAATGATGTCTTCTTATCATCTGGACTCCAAAGCAACAACAAGTACAGCAAATACACAAGTTGCAGAAGATGAGTAATAAAAAGGAAAGCTTTCCAGTTGCGGCTTGAAGGAACGTGATTAGATGTTCTGATCAAGGCTTCCACTGTGGAGGTGTTGAAAATACACGCCTCGACCTGCCTATGAAGGGCTGGTTCCCTGCCACGGGGATTTGTTTTTCAGTAAAATCAGGCGTGTAATATTGACTGTTCAACGTATTCACATCTCCCAGACCTGATACCCCTTTAACTGCATCTCAACCATCCGTTCGTATGTCTCGCCTCAAAAACTAGGAAGAAAACATTAGCTACTTTTAGTTTTCTTCTTGTGAAAGGAGCAATATTCAAGCGTTTCCTAATTATTTTCTTTTTAAAGCAGGAGACAAAAAACATCTCTCAACCTAATTTACTTTGGAATGCACAGAGCTATGGATTGGTCATTCGTGTGTACTTCCTGCTGAGAGACCCAGCTGGGATTTGATCGTGTAAATAATGATTTTTCCTAAAATACAGCCTTTGCATGTATCCGATTGCTTAAATTATTTTCCATTGCTGCTAAAATCCTTCTTCTGAGAAAGGCAGAAGAAGTACATGCTTCAACAAGTCTCTCCTTCAAAATCATCTGGCCTGTACAGCGGTGTGTGTGTTGTGTGTGTGTGTGTGTGAGTGTGTGTGTGTGTGTGTGAGCACGTGTGAGTGAGTCTCTTCGTCATTCACTTTTTTTTAGATTGCATAGCTTCATTACAGACATTAGTGCATTAACAAACAAAATCCTCTCAGCGCGCACATTAAAAGCATCTCATTCCCACCTCAACGCACAATCAAGGCCATAAAACAATACGTTACAGCCCTGACTAATTACCAATGTGAAAACTTTCATAATTGAATAGCGCCCCTTTACCCAATACCGCTTGGCCAGGGTGTATTAAAAGAGGCTGTTCTCAATTAGAATTTGTCAAAGCAAACAAATGAGATAGTGTGCATGAAGCGATTTATCTGAAGTCAGGTAATAAGGTGGGGATCACAACAACATTGTTGTTCGGGTGTTTGCTAAATGAAGCTCATTAGCGGCGGGAAATCTCTGTCGAGAAAATCTCTAAATTATACTGAACCAAAGTTATGAGCAAAGAATGTACATAAACGGCCATACAGTACGCACGTGCAAGCACACATCAGCTACAGCAGTCAGTTATTACTGAAATACAGGGATACCAAGTCATATTCATGCCATGTCTCGTATAGAGAGGCAGCACAGGACGTCCACGCAGGAGGCCGAGGTTGGTGTTCTGTCTGAAAATAAAGGAAAAACTGCATTTTCTTTTAACTTTACGAATGTCACTTATGTAACCGTAAGTGAAGGAACGTGTACAAATTAACCAAAACCCATAGGCGCAATTTACAGGGGGGTTCAACCTATTACAATTACTTTCCTTAACATAACATTTGCACTAACAATTTTTGCAGAAAAGTGTTTGATACACTAACAAATTTAATGTTACTCTAAAGTGGAGATTAGGGTTTAGATGTGAAATGTAATCAAGACTATTTCCCAATTCCCAGGAAGGGTTAAATCACAATTCAGTGTATTCTCAGTGAGCACCATCTATTGGGCTCAGATAATAAAGACACTGGTTCACGAGGCTTCATTTGGCCATCACTACTAAATTCACTATGCAGCAGTAGGCTTCGAACTATTCAGGCTACATCCGTGGAGGCGGAGAGGCATTTTCTATCTCCGGACAATTTGTCACGGAAATCCAAAATGGCCAGAACGCAGAGTCCAGCGACGCTCTCTGCTTCTTAAAAGCACACTTCCAGAACAAACAGAAAGTGCAGGATAAGAATGCATTGTAAACTAAAATATAATAATGTATACGTAATAATAAGAAATATGTACCTTAAGTCGTCACAAGTTCAATCCAACGCTGATATTATGGCAGCTTTAAGACATTTCCTTTTTTTCATGTCTTTTTGCAGCGCACAGTTGTACATTTCTATGGGTTATTTTCTATCATTTAGTGGAACTTGTGTTTAAAGGAGAAATATGCCTGCCCTGCTGTAATAAAGAAGTATTTGGTTAATTTTGAGTGATTGTTCCCGTTTGCAGCCACTTACACATCTCGACAGCCACATAATTGTTTTATTTAACAGAAGGGTTTAGGAGTCATTCAATGCTTTACGTGTCCTTAGTTTTTATATTAGACTTCTGTAAAAGGGATTTTATAAGGGTTTACTAGAATTTCAGAAGACAAGTCACAGACATTCCACCTGGCATCCCCCCGTGTAAAGTTGTGTCCTTAAACCACAGTGGTTTTCTTAATATAACCAAGTAGTTTCTTTGTTTTTTCTCCCATACAAGGAGGCTTAGTCCTTAACGCAGCGGTCGCCGGTTGTACTCCGACCTGCGGCTTCTTGCTGCATGTCATTCCCCTTCTCTCTTCTCTTTGAAGTCTAACCTGTTCTGTCGAAAATAAAAGAACTAAAAATGCCCCAAAAATATAATAAGAAGAAAAACCTAACCAAACTTTGACCGTTCCACAACGTTAACGACGTGTTTCAAACCGCGACCTTAACGTTCTCTGGTCTAGATATGAGGACGACCGTTAGAGGGAAGGAATAAACTACCTGTGTGGTTATATGGTTTGGAGGACTTGTTGGATTCACTCTGGCACCAGTGACTGATGGGTCATGGTTCCACGTTGTGCCGCCATACCGGCGGACCGGACCATGTCCATATGAAATTAGAAGTAAGGGTAGCCTTGTGGACAAAAATCAAAAGTCTCGTCTGTTACAAGAGAACTAAATCCACTGACTAGCACTGCTTTATTAGATTTGTTCTTTCGTTTTTTGGGCCCATAGGTAGCAGAAAAACTCTGATAAGAAAAACTGACGTACTGCCCTGACATAGTATTTGTTAAGTGGCAGACTGAGCCTTTATGCAGCCTCTGAAATACAGTGCATATAGAAATGTTAAGTGACTTTGGATGAAAGTGTCAGTCATTTGACATGTTATGTAAAGATGAAGTGTAAGATGTATGATCAAATGCAGCCTGTAGTAACTTGTTGTTAGTTTCATTTTATTTACTAGTAAATTACTCAATTAGTTTGTATTCAACATATTTGCAGATTGTGCATGGCATATCTCCCTACATTTTCTTATATGTCAGAGTGTCTTATCTGTAAAGGAGCTAAATGTCACATAACAGTGAGAGTGTCAAGGAAAGACATGAAAATAAAAATAAAGCCAAAGAGACTGTGGCAGTATTTGACATTTACTATGGATCGGAACAGTGAAGTGCAATTTCAGTAGAAAAACAACAAGTCAATCAGTTTAATGTTTGCCACTTGGGTCTCGTTTTACGAAAAGTGTTTTATTGATTATGAACTGACTCTTAATAACTATGAAATGCCACTTTTTCTTGTTTTGTCAGCTATCCCAGAGCATATGTCAACTAGAGCACTGATCTGTGAGATGATGACAGAGTGGATAAATTCAGATACTGAGAAACTGTTTGAACTGGGCTGGCATTGGAATTGACATTACAGATGTACAGTCCTGCTTTTTACTGTATGGCTGAGTGTTCCTTTAAAGGACAACTACCGTTTTTTTAAACCGGGACCCTATTTTCCTATGTTTTTGTGTCTAAATGACTGAGGAGAACAACAATCTTTGACATTAGTCCAGTATCAAGAAGGATAACTACAGTCAGGCGCGGCAAAACAAGCTACAATGTAAGTTAATTGCCCAGCTTGAATTTACATTGACAAAAGTACGATCAAATTTTGCCGCTGACAGGCTCAGATTAATATTCTAAATGTCTAAAAACTATATGGAAAGGATTTCTAAGGAGGTTGACCTTTCTGTTTAAAAGTAAGATCCTTTATTTATACTTTAAAACATCCCCGAAATTGCGATCGCTAAAACCACCAGACTCCATGTAAATAAATAGTAATTTTAGCATCGTAACGTACACTTCATTCAAACTTCACTTTTCAAACCACCACAACTCTAGTTTTGGTTGAAATAAACACAGTTTACTTATTTTAGATGTAAAACTAGGTTGGCTCTAAAAGTATTGTTTTTTTAAATGGAGTCTGGTGGGTTTAGACCTAGTGACTTCAGAGCTGTTTCTGGTCAAACAGAAAGGTCTCAAAGAGGTTTTAAAGGTCGATCTTTGAAGGACCAAATACTGGCCTTTCAAAACATACACTTAGTCTGTAAGTGTTCTGTCTGAACATGATCAGAGATATGCCTACTCAGGACCGGAAACCATTTCCTTAAGTCTACCTTGACGATTCCAGCATCAGTATAAAGAAGCCCAATTAACACATGCATCCGCTTATATATTGACATATATCTCAATAAATGTGTGAAATGAACTTTACTTTTTATTATTGTTTCTTCACAATGAAATACAAAGAAGTAAAATGAACATGATCCACTCTGATAGTAAAACATATTTACAGGTTGTATTTTGTTTTGGTTCCGGGGAACCATCACCTTATCGTGGTGGAGAGGTTTGTGTGTCCCTATGAACCTGAGGGCTGTGTTGTCTGGAGCT